>NW_018164772.1:329169-332500 GCF_001263595.1 Phalaenopsis equestris | reverse complement strand
TATATATATATATATATATAACCAATCACATTTTGCACATCTGCATTTCACATTTTTTCATTACCAATACATAACATATTTTACAAATATATTTCGACAATACAAAACAAATAGAATCATCACACATTACACATAAAATCTATTAAGTTGTCCGTCCAACATAAATTTTTTAAATGTGAACGGAATATCAATACACACACACACACACACACACACACACACACACAATATCATGTTTAAATATCAAATAAAAAAGAAAACATAAACAATGGGATATTCTCATCATCTCCACCCTCCTCAACCAACACCACCACCTCTTCCTCATGCACCAAACAAAGAGGTCATTTGCATGGAAATCGAGAATATTCTCCAGTAGCACAGTAGTAGTCTGGAGCCTTTGATCCCAATCACATAGCTCATGAAACTCCTCTGTTAATGCAATGACATGTCACGCAAGTTTGTCATCATCTGATGAGGACAACCTCAAACTCTGAGTTAATTAGAAGTACTTAACCTTAAATGCAATGTCATTAGTGCCCAAGTTGTAGAGCCTATCTTTTTCGTTTTTCTCTACAGGTTACCTCACGATATCGTAGTCGGACTAGTCAGTAACAAAATACATGCTACTACTATAAAAAACTATAGAGCTCTAGCTCTAGCTCTGACACTAGGTCTCCCGAATGTGCTTGTAGTCATCCTACATAACTAAAACTGACAATAATTAATACTTTAAATTAAAATTGAAAGTAAATTGTAGCAAAATAAATTTATTTTACTTACAAGGATATGCCAAAACAGGTTGGAGACCCATGCTGGACCCAAGGCGCTAATGTGTCTAAACATGCAATTCGATAGTGGTGGATTCTCGGCAAAGCTCTTGAGTCATGGAGTATGTAAAAATAATAATTATCAGATAATTGCATTTATAAATTGTCAACTATTGAGTGAGTTTTACTAACTTCTTCAAGTACTCAATGTACAAGATTGATCCTATAGTATGGAGTGCGACATCCCTGCCAGTATGCCACCCTTGGTCCTCCAGTTCTACTATGTCGTTTCGCTCTTTTTTCTATATTTAGGAAAGTCCCATAATTTGCTTAGCTCAGTCCATATCTCCTCCCTAACCCAAACTGGTCGCTCCTCCATTTTACGACTATAGTGAACATATCACCTAGCCGATGTCTGACGTGATCTCAAAATTTAAATGGATCTATTAGTGATGCTCAAGGAGCCAGTCGAAGGACCTCTACAAAATTAATTGATTGTATAATTTTTTTTTATAATAAAAAACTTAGAATTATAGTTCTAATTCAAATCAACCGATATTACCTTGACTACTTGAATCATATATCCCAAAACATGATCAAGATCTTCTTCCAAGGGAGATATGAAGCATCATTTCTACTCATAATGCTCTCCTTGATCAGAATGATGGGCTGCATGGAGGGGTAGAAACAGAAAAAAAAAATTATTTATACAATGTAGTAATTAGTAATTCAATTTTCATTTAACTCAATATATAACTGAGGAGAGGTGTCCCGCCTCAGTATCAAAAGTGCTTGGCTCATCATAAGTGGGCGATGGTGGTCGACTCCTTAGGTTTGAATGGAATGGGAGAGGTTGGGGTGGTACATAGGACCAGTAGGACGGAAAGGAGGAGAAGGTCGGATCAAGGCATGGAAAGAGTTTGCAAACCCAATGAGCAATTGAGCACCAGAGCGGTGGTGGTGGTACTGACCAACACATCACTTGTGTTGTGTTAGAAAGAGTGGAAAATGGTTATCCTCATCATCTCTAAGAAACGTTAGTCTGAATAGGTTGCCAAGGTAGCTGCTTTCCATTCCCATATGATGTAATCAATAAAAGTTAGAAAGAAATTACTAAAATTAATGCTAACATGGAATAATAAAAGCGTAAGCAGTAAACAAGTATAACATGACACAACATACTAAAATCACAAGGAAAAACAACAAAAGTGAAAGCATGAAGATGCAGAGAAAAAACAAGAATAATGTAGTAACTAAGTATAGGTATGACAATCTAAGACTAAATGGAACATGCAAAATAGGTAATATAAAAAATGTAAAGCTAATACTACTAGAGATAAAATCTGGAAGAAACTAATATCTAAAAAAAGATACCACTCTTAGTCTGTTTCGTTGGACGGTTTAGTTGATGTGAACTTAAGATTTTTTCATCCATAATTTGAGTAACCTCTTCATATGCGCTTGCAATATTCTTGGGGGTAATCCTTTCTTCGATGGAATTGAGTTGAATACAAAAATCTGACATTTCTTTCTCTTGATGAATGTGTTCAATAATACTTTGCATCTCAATAGTTCTTCTAGATTTAATCTTTATAGCCACAACTTAATCAATTTTATCTTTGTGCTAATAGAGTATTTAAAATAATATATATGACTAAATTGATGTGCTTGAACGAATGAATTGAATTTCACACATATTATGTTCATTTTAACTTCAATGATATCATATTATTGTAATGTTCTTGTATCTCTATAAGAAACATGATCAAACCACTTAAATTTGAATTGATATTTATTGCGTTCAACAAAATCCAGATATCAGAACTGCACTACTTTGAAAACTGTCATAGCAGCTAATCTCACAATTCAAGTGGGTGTTTCCTTTAATAAAAACACTACAATTATATATCTTCTTCCCTTCACACAAGAAAATCATGTAAAATCTATAACCAATAATATTAAACATTTTCCATTTAGTGACATTATGTTTCCGCCAACAAACAAGATATAACTTTTACTGAAGTGTTTGATGAAGCAAAAATGGTTTACCTGGCACTTGAAATATCCACAGTCTGACATAAACCTGTGTGGAGAAAACATATCCGTAAAATCCACTCCTTCCTTCTGTTGGAAACATTTCACAACAAGTTTTACTTGTAGGGTCTGGTACCATCTGACGCTTCTTTTAGCCCGTAGACCAACTTATTATATAGTATTCTTTTGTCTTCTGACCGCGACTTTATATATGCTTAAAAATATAAGTATTTAATACTGCTGCTAAAAGATTTAATTCCTCAGCAACTGTACCAAAACTTAATAACAGTTATAGATTCAATAAAGATGGATGTATAAAATATTTAATAATTGAAGTCATTGTAAAGTCACACTTATCAACGCAAGTATTCGTATCACTCAAGTAATATATGGCTCTAATGGAACCCTAGATATCGATCCCACAGGGAGTAACATTAGAACTACAAACTAAGATTTTAGAAAAGCAATACTTTAATCGCAACAACGAAATTCAATTTGCTTATCTGTCACTAATAGGAAATTAAAATAAA
>NW_018164772.1:289606-328943 GCF_001263595.1 Phalaenopsis equestris | reverse complement strand
CTAGGCTGGGAGGATACCGGCTCTCACTTCGGAGCTCCCATGTTCCCCTCACCTGAGGGCTAACATCTACACATCAACACCTAAACGATAGAACCGAATTGGACATTTTAGTCTGTCACTCTAAAATCTCTAATTCTACGCCCAATAATTTTATTTTCCTATTTATTTGCACCCAACTTCCAAGGGAAGTAAATTAAGATTGAAGTGAAAAGATCATCACAATTTCTTACACATTTTCATGGCTTCACCAATTCAAATCACCATTTCACAAATCTCAAGACAAGGAGAAAGACAGAGAAAACTACTCAGATCTCATGGGGAAAACACAACAAAACTCGAAATTCATATATAAAATCAAAGTCATACAAACTACAACAAGTAAATAATAACTTATCTCTAATTTCTCCCCAAGAAAACTCCTCGAAGTTCCTTTAAATCTCTTCCTTTCTTTACAGCATACAAAATTCCTCTTCGAAGTGGCAAGGAGGAAGAAATCTCTCACTTTCCCTCCACTCTTACAATCTCTCGAAGAATTCCTCACAATTTAGACTCTCTAGCACTTTTTTTACACTTCAATTTGGAGTCTCTCCTACTCTATTTTTGGCCAAAGTCTTTTCTTTAAAGATGTGGATGAGCTTTCCCAAGAGTTGCCTAAGCACCCCTCCAAAATTCGTCCTTATACAATGCCTAATTGGACATAACCGTCGATCTCGCCGTCAGCGTCCTAGAGGGCGCCGTCGGCGGGCCTCTAAGTGAATTAATTCTGGAGTCTCGGGAAAATCTCGTCGTCGGCGCCGTTGGGCTCGCCATCGGCGCCCTAGTTCAAATCTTCACATTTTGGTCATTTTCACTCCAAATTCGCTCTTTTTTACATTTTTTGCTCCAATGACCCTAATTCATCATTCTTGCAACAAAACATCAAAAATACTTTTATTTAAAGTGCAATATCATCAAAAACAGTATAAAATAGGTATGAAAATCTCAACATATTTTCCTTTGGTCACCTTCCGGTAATACCTTCAAATCCCAAGTCTAATTTAACTCCAAAGACTGCATTTATTAATCCATGGTGAGCTCCCACTCCCTTAAATCTTTAACTTAAGTGTCATCCTCAAAACACTCCGGTTTACCACTATCAGTTAATAATATATAGTGTAACGAAAAAGAATAACTATGTACTGGTTATACTACTCTACTAGATCTTCTGACTTCAGTAGCATGAGACTGAGGAACTTTTACTGTTCCTTATAATTAAACACTACTTCTTTCTCCACCATCCTACTCACCAATATCTTCTATCTCAACATACTTTGACTATTCAAGAGTAATTGAAGGACTAACCTGAGTTTTGACCCTGTCTTTGTACATCTCCATTTCATTAATAGTGACACCCTCACTCATGATGATTTTTTTATTCTGATAATTCCAAAACCTGTATCCAAAATCAGCTGCCTCATATCCAGTAAAGGTGCATTTAAAAGATTCCAATTCAAGCTTGCTCTTGGAACTTACATCAACATGCACATATGCAGAACACCCAAAAACTCTTAAATAATATATATTTATCATTTTTTCACTCCAGAAATTTTCAGGTAAGCCTTCCTTTAAATGTTCTGATGGACCAAAGTTAATAAGATAAACTGCAGTATTTACTGCTTTAGCTCAAAACTATTTTAGGCAAGCCTTCATGAAGCCTCATGCTCCTAACATCTAGCATGCTCTGTGATTGTTCTTTTCATGCATTTAGCCACATTATTCTACTGCAGTATCCTTGGGAGAATGAACTCATGTATGGCCCCTCACTAGCATAGAATTCTTAAACTTCTCACCACAATACTCGCTCATTATCTAATATGAGACACTTCAACTTCAAGTCTGCCTCTTTTTCTGTCATATCCTTTCAATTCTTAATGATTTCAAATACAATTTTTTTCTTTAAGAAATAAACCCACATCTTTCTCATGTAATTGTCAATAAACATGACAAAATAACGGAAACCTTCAATGAACTGAACAGAAGTAGGACTGCATACATTAGTATGTACAAGCTCAAATTTCTTTAACTTCACCACTAACTCAGTTTTAGAGAAAGAAACTTTCTTTTGCATGACATATATACATTCTACACACAAAGCCAGATCAACTAATTTCAAACGTTGAAGTTTATTTTTAGATAATAGAGACTTCATACCATTCTCGCTCATATGGCCAAGCCTACAGTGCCAAAAGTCTACATCCACTCTAGTTCCAGCCATATCAATGAAATCAGTCATTTCATTAATCAGGTAAAGAGTGCCCTCAATGTTTCCCCAAGTCATCACTAGTGCCCCCTAGTCACCTTCCATGAATCACCTGTAATTTGATTTTTCTAGATTGCTCACATAAATGAGGTTTCTCTTCATATCCAACTTCAGTAAACTTCCATACCGTTCTATTTGACAACCTGATATCAACATCACATTTTTCTACGATACCGGGAGCCTTGTTATCTCATAGATAAACCTTTCCTAGATCACTATGATTGTATTTTTTTAATACTTCTTTATTGGGGCGTGCATGAAAAGAGGCACCAGAATCTACAATTGAAAATTCAGTCCTGACTAGTGATAAAACTAGGGAGTCATAATAGTGGAGACATTTTTTGAGAGATTCCTTTCTTGTCCTCCACCAACAGCTTTCTTTGGAGTTTTGCAGTCCTTGAAATGCATTTTTTTTTCCGCTGTTCTATCATACTTGACTTGGAATTTCCTCTCCTATACTTAGATTTTTTCTTTGCTAGTATTCCTATCCAAAATCCTTCCTCTATTGTCAACATTCAACACAAAATCTGAAAAACATAACAATTCATTACTTCTTTTGTAAACTTTTTCATTTAACATCAAACCCACAATATCATCGAAGTTCAACTTCATATTTCTTAAAGATTTATTCATCAATGTGATCAAATCATCCCAATTGTCCGACAATAAAGATAGTATCATCAGTGCTCTAACAACAAAATCAAACTGGATCCTCCGAGAGTATAGAGGCTCGTCAAAGTGTTGAAATTATTAAGATGTTTTGCCACTGAACTGCCTTCGACCATCTTCATGTTGAATACGCTGTTCATCAGAAAAATCTCATTTGACTTAGATGATTTTTTTATACGTCTTAGTCAGTATCTCCATGAGATCCACCGTGATTTTTTTCATTTACTATGTTGAATGCAAAAAAATGAAGAAATAGACAATCAAATCAAACATAGTGTTTTTCGATCCAACAAATTTCATTCCACCATGGCCATAGGACCAGGCTTCTTGGTGATTCCTTATAGTAGCAAATACAACATTTTCAGATACAATAAATCCTCCACTCACATCCTCCAAAATACAAATTTCGTCTCATTGAACTTCGGTTCGACGATCATTGCTCCCACTCAAACTAAACACCTCTCAAATACCACTACGTTGGGATGAAATAATCCTCTTAAACTCAATACAAATCTAAACCACATCACGGAATCACACAAATTCAATAAAACTATAACAAAAGTACAAAAGGAAAGCATGACAAAGACAATCTATAACAGTAGACAAGGATTTAATGTTAAAAAACATGAGAATGAGCAAAAAACCGAGCCAGACTACCAAAAAATTTCCACTATAAATTTAGGAAGTTTATAGAGAACACACTTAGATTTCCTCTCTATAATTAAAAAAATTTACAACACTTCGATCCAAATCCTTCCTCTTAATCCAAAATGAGAAACACACGCAAAATCCTCCTTTTTGACACTTGTCTCCTTCATCGGGAATTTGTCAAAGAACTCAAGCACCAGAACACTCACATCCCATCGTGATAAAATGACCTGTTAAATCGAAATCGAAACCAACCGTACTTGACGCAAGAACGCTTGAAAGTGGGCACTGGAGAGCCCTCCTCTTAGATAAGAAAGGCATGGAACGACCAAGTGCACTGAGACATGGGTGCTCGAGCATGGGCGCAGAAGCACCCGCAGTTGGGTTCAAGGGCGCTAGAACTTGGGCGCTGGTCTGCTTGAATCTAGGAGTTTGAGAAATCGTATCTTGGTGCTGAAACACCTAGCACTCAGGTTTTACCGTGTGGTGCTCCAAATCTAGCTCCCACCATAACAAGGCCTATAAGGTAATATGTGAAATACGTATCAGACTATGGTTAGCTTTCTACATTTTGTTTTTTAATTAGATCTTGACAAACTTTCATAATTCTGAGATATTACTTGATTCTAGGGTTAATAATAGCACATTTTTGTGAGTATTTTAGTTTTATTTAAGTCTAAAATCAACTCAATTATTATGTATAAACTTGTTTCAATTCATTTGTACCGATTTGTTACTACTTATAAGTCTAGTTGAGAGATAATTTAATGGTAAATCTATTGAAACAAAAAATTTTGAATGCTCCAAAAGCTTCATTTTCTTGACAATTGAATTAACATATATGCGATTGGTAAACCTAGTAGCATATGACTGTTTTAATCAGAAAAAAAATGAATCTAGTAGTCTTGCCAAAAAATAAAAAATAAATAAAACAACTTTTTTGTAGCGCCTACTTATCCTTTGATAGCAATGAATTCAACTCTAAGGTAAACTTATATTTCATCCTTATTTTGGCTTGCTACCTCAATTTAGCATTTCTAGTTCCAACTCCTTTTAGTATTTTGATATAGAATATGTCATGTTCTTAAGAATATTTTATTCAAAAAAGATTTAAGCGTCTTCTTTAATACAAATTCCACACTATGTTATGCCATTTGCTTTATCAAGAAGCTCATGTTCATTTTTTTGGCTTCAACTTTTGTTCTTATTAAGTTGTCGAATGTTGAAATTATAAAATGTAATATATTTATTTTACTCAATATGAAAGTCGCCATGTAAGAACAATACAAGTATTATATCATAATAATGATTTGTGTTTGACTTAAGAGTATAAATGATTTATCTTGTTGTGATACTAATTTATTTGACAAGCCGATTACTTCCTTTACTTCTTCTTCTCTATCTCAGCTACTCTGCCACTTCATTTACTTTTGAGTATAGTTAACACAATTCATAAAGATTTTGTATATTGAATTTACTTCGTATTTGATATGTCTTCTCTTACGGAGTTTTAGTAGTTGTCAACCTTAATTCTAATTTCATCAAAACAAGACTATTTATTATTCTGTGTAATTAGCATATCTAATTCTAAGTTAAGCTTAAAATATTTTAAGGATTCAAAATTGCTATAACTACCAATTTGAACAAACTTGATTTATAAAACTTCATTTCATTGGGGCACATAGTCTTGAAAATACCTATGTATTTAGATATTTATTTGCTCATTTGTTATATTTTCGTTAGGTTGGATAGATAACAACATGCATATTATGACAAACACATGCAAGACTTTAACAATGAAAATTAATCTAATTAGCATTCCTGGAGGTGCACCACCAACATATGTAGTTTGCTATTACATGTTGATTTAAGCAACATAATGTATTTATCTTCTTCTTCATTCAAAAACAGAGGTGCCCTCTCAATATGATAAATCGAGACCACTTTAGTTTATTGTGATATATGTATAAAGAAAATAGAACTAGGTAAAAGGCTCACAACCCATTTCAACAAATAAGGTGAGTGGAATCTTAACAAAAATTCTAATGAACAATTAGGCAAAATATATTTTCAAACACAACTGAAAATAAATGATATCAGATGAAGAAAGAATTGAGGTTGAGGAAAGATTTTCTATCTGAGGAGACTGAAATAGGATAAAATTTTATAAAAAAATACTAAAAGCTTCAAATAAGAGGTGAAATCATAAAACATATGTATATATGTTTAGGCTCCTCTCTGGATACAATTATCTCCATTAAGCCAAAAATCTTCCGTTTCCTGTCTTATTTTGTGTGCGCTACATCTACTGTGTAGAAGTTCTGATACAACAGTACTATGCCTAAACTAGAACAGAAACTTAGTTTGGTCATATAGTAGAGACCGAGGATATTGTTTGGGTGCCAAGCTCAATGATTCTGCCCCCTGAAGATTCTTCAAGTGATGAAGAAATTTAGGGTGATAAGCCAAATACACATGCCATTGAACTTGCATGTTTAAATGGAGTTGATTGACAAGGATCAAATACTTCTTGCCCGTCTTACAATAGAAAGGGAAAAGCCAAAAATGTACGTTGGGTGGAAGTTATGTTCCCATAATCACATTGCTTTAAGGTCTTTTAACAATGCTATAGCTATGTCAATTGCATTATTATTATTATTATGATAGATTTTATCTTAACATTTCTTTCTCAGCATTATCAAGATAAAATATTTATTTAGTATATTGAAACTACCACTTTATATAATAATTATAATGCAATTGACTAATTTATAGCTCAGATAATGTTCCATCCAATTGCTCTATTAAAGTTACAAGTGGCAAAATAATGAGTCTCGTGACATCTAACAATTCTACAGGCTTTTCCATGACAATAAGAATGGTGAAATTAAGAATTCATGCTACACTAAAGTTATAATATAAATAATATTACAGTACATTACATAGCTTAAATCCATCAACGCATCATTATTTAAATGCATCCTCTTATGCGTTTCAAGGCTCATGAAGCTTCTTGTTGATAGGTTTAGCGCTACAGAATCCTTCTCTTACACATCAAATTTTACCTTATAACCGACAAAATGTCTTTATCCCGGCTTCAAATAACAACAGCCATACTTTTTCTGGGCATGTAAGCGAACATTTCTGACGGTTCTAAACATAAATAAGTTTAGGACCACAGATTCGAAAAGACCAAAGAAATCTAACCTTTTCTATCAGAGAAAACCTTTGTACATATTAGTAGAGCTATGATTGTAGCAGTTTAATTTTGTATCAAGCTCGGAACTATGCTATTAATTAACGGTCCGTAATCTCATATTAAATCAAAAACCATACTACTTCGGACCATTAATTAAAATGAGTTAAGAAAAAGTAGGTAGGAGATTTGAGTGGAGAGGTCGAAAGCTTTTGGTTTAGCTTTAGGATTATGTAATGCTTGAGGATACACAGATTATGGTTTAGATTGGACGGAGAAAGAATACCACACATATAAGAATCGACCAAGAATAGACTATTCTTTTATAACTGACAAAAGGATCGGCCAAGGCTAGACTAGTTTACAACTGATAAAATGTCTTCATCACGACATTTGAATGTAACGTGATTTCTAATTACTAATATACCATCTAGGTAAAAGTAAACCAATGTTAACTAAGTTTCAGATGTATTTTAACATGGGATAATTGAAAATTTTCTATAATTTAGCTTTATGAAATTAGTGCTTTTGCAATGTTGCGGAAGCTGACATGCCCTGTTTAATGAT
The DNA here is from genome assembly GCF_001263595.1 of Phalaenopsis equestris. NCBI lineage: Eukaryota > Viridiplantae > Streptophyta > Magnoliopsida > Asparagales > Orchidaceae > Phalaenopsis > Phalaenopsis equestris. Next base: position 321,564 of record NW_018164772.1, on the reverse strand, counting down.
TCGGTATTGCAACTTAGCAGAATGATCTTATTTGACGAACGTTTTCAACACATGCGGATACTTAAAAACATGAGTTGACAGAGAATATATTGTACATGATTTATGCAACATAAGTTCTTACAAAATTATTGGTCAATGATGTTTAACACCATGCTTTAACTTATGCTTATACTGTAGTTATTGTAAGAGTTATTGTTCCAAGTGTAAGCTAATCATCTGCAGGAGATGGTACTCAAGAAAATTCCTGGTTGTTGGTCTATTATTTTTGCACATCTTGATCACATGTTTCTAAGCATATGGAATATTCACCTAATTCTCAAGTGTTACGCTTTGTTACTTATATAATTTTATGCATATATTTTTAGAAATTCTGAAGAGGGTTGTGGTCCACAAGTAGAATAATTCTGTAACATAACAGACAGTGCATTTATCAAAGATCATGAATGATGTCAAAAACAACCTTATAACTTCTGCTTTTCCATAAAATATTTCAACTATCATAATCCAGCGATTTATATATATCCTTACTGACGATGATAAGTCCTATTAAACGTTGGTTTTGGATTACTTAATTCATTGGTTAGCTTCTATCAGATATCAAGTTTTTTTTTTTTTTTTTTTCATTTTTTGTTTAATCTTATAAAGGTAGCATTTTATAAAGGTAGCATTTTTCTATAAAGGTAGCATTTTTCTATAGTTAACCTTAAAATCTATAATTCTGATAGCCATAGGACTATTTATGGTAATGTCTTCATAACATACATAACTATAAAGAATTTATTTTTTTGAATTTAGGGGTTCAATTCCTTTATTCCACCCCTTTCTTTTACAAATATCAGTATATAAGTGGCTTCAATTTTTTGCTGATTTCATATTAGTTGCTGTAAAGGTGTGATGCGATAAGCACGTTATTCAGACGGATTTTCGTCATCTTAAGCATACAAATTTTCCTTATACTGTTGGCCATCCCAGGAATCTTGCCAAGTAATATTGTAAGCAAGCAATGAATAATAAATCCATTTATGTTCTGTGATTGTGGCCATGTGAATCTGCCATTATATTATAATCTGAATATAAATTGCAAATGCTGAGATAAATATAAGAAAAAGAAGCGTTCTAATTTATTTACGTGCCCTTGCATGTGAATGTAGGAAAGTGTTTGTTGGAAGGGAGTGCGTATTTGGTCCGGTGTCCTAGTGTAGAGAACCATTCGGAGTTCAATGAGATGTTGACACGTGGCATGGTGGGCCCATATGAAATTCCAGTTAAAAATAAAAAAAACGTTCGCGGCCCGGCCTAACCCTAACCCAAGAGCGTTACGAAAACACTTTGTGTTAAAAAGGAGCGCGAAGAGTCGAAAAAACACCATTTCGAGAGCAGAGCTTCCCCGTTTCGACGTTTCGTCTCTTAGATTTCGGAGTTAGGGTTTCCAGAGGGTAGCCATTATTTGCAGCAGAGCAAGAAAGCCATTTCTTCGTTTGAAGTTGAGAGGTTTAGGGTTTGATTTTTTGAAAAAATGAAAGGTCGCAAGCAAACCGAAGAACAGAGGAGTGCTCCAAAGTCATCGAGGTACAGTTCTGTGTTGCAAGAAAATTCTTTTTTTAGAACTCAATGAATTTATTGTTGTGTTATCGCAATGTTATTGCCGTGTATCCCTTGTGTTATTACTGAGTTGGCATTAAGTTTTTAGTAGGTTGTGTTACTATTGTGTTATCCATTTGTGATTGATGTGTTATAGCTGTGATATCTCCGTGTTACTGTGATATCTCTGTGTTATAGCATTGTGACTGTTGTGTTTTCTTTTTCTTATTGATGTGTTGCTTAAGTGGTGTTCTTACTGAATAATTCTTGTGTTATAACAGTGTTCTTTGGGTGTTAAAGATGTATTTCATGTTGTCATATGTGTTTAAACTCATTATTAATTGAATAATACAGATAGATATCACTGGTGTTATTATTATGTTATTCTGTTAATAATACGTATGCTTTATTCATCTGGTGTATTAAACTTGTATATGTGGTGTATGGCTTTGCTTTAAGGTGTTACTGATGTGTTTTACGACACTGAACGACATACTGGTTGTTTAGGGTGTGTTATGATTGTGTATGTGGATGTTATTCAGTGCATGACACCTATTTTGTTTTGTTGATGTGTTTGGAAGTCATATATGTGCTATATTGCTTTGATTTTTGGTGTTACTAAAGGCTTTCTTGGTGTTATATGTGTAAAAACTCATTAATAACTGAATAACAGTTGAATATCATTAGTGTTATTTTTGTGTTAGTAAGTGTTATTCAGTTAATAATGTCTATTTTTCTTTCATTTGGTGTTTTGAAGTTGTCTAGGTGTTGTTTGGCTTTGCTTTAGAGTGTTATTAATGTCTTTTGTGGTACAGGATGACACAGTGGTTCTTGCTTAAGTATTATGCTTGTATAATTGGATGGTTTTGAGTGGATAAGACTTATTTGTCTTTGTTGTTGTGTAATATAATTATACATGTGCTGTATCGCTTTGATTTTGGGTGTTACTCAAGGCTTTCATAGTGTTATATGTGTTGTATTTCTTTCATAATGCCTTTTATGGTACTTATTTTAATTTTTTTTCTTTTGTAGGTTTATGAACACAAGGACATTCAACTGTAGGTGTCATCCATCTGCAGTCAAGGGTGCTTTGGATACTGTCAGACATCTCATATCAGAGGAGACAGTGAATTCATTGAAAGAAATGCATGTCTTTCACTTCTTTGATATGTCTTCATATCCGCAAGACAATGTGTTGACATTACACATTTTTGATATGTTGGGATAATGAAAACATGGTGTTCAGAATGAGAGGAAAAGAAGTAAAATTGCATCCTGACCACTTGACACTGATATTAGGTATGTCTAACAGATGGGAGTCAGTTGCTTGGAGGAAAACCCTCTCGTCTGGTGTGGATGGCAGACAAATAAAAGAACAACTGATGAAGTTCTCTGAAGGAGGTTCTTCCATTCCCTTTGAGCTATTATACTTGAAGTTTCTACTTGCGAATTTATTTTTTCCCTCGAGCAATTTTAGCGTGCCCGTGGGACTCCTTTTCTTTGGTGAAAATGTACAATTATTTTCTTCTTATAATTGTTCTGTTACCATTTGTGACTTCATCATCGATCAAGTGAGCAACGTCGCTGCTAAATTAAGACGAAATCAGTCACTGGGATACATCCAGAGTTATGTTTTTATTTTAACTGTAAGTATTATGTTTAACACAAAAAATAATATTCATTCAGATGTTATTTGTAGTTTTATTTGTTTTGACATTCCTCTTTTTGATATGAGACATCAACAACTATGGTTTCACGAGCACACCTCTGTGTTTGCTCCTCATGTTCCCGAGGTCAGGCCTCGCATGCTAAAGTGGCCAACAAATCATGGTTGGACAACAGTAGAGATTCATTAGAACTTCCGAAAGCTTGGCCGTGCAAAGGTTAAACATTTATTGCATGACAAATTTTAATGCTTTACTTAGTCATTCATTTTATTGTTATTCATAATTCATTATGGGCATTTTTAATGGTGCTGCAGGTTAATGATTCATTCATTGATTTGAAAGAGGATAAGCAACACTTACTGTCCAACCTGGAAGAGGGACTACCGAGCCCTGTCAGGGCTATCCCACATCAAGAAATAACTGTCGGACCATCTTCACCATTATCCCATAGCGTGAGACCAATTCTTTCCAGCGAGATCACCCCGGAAGAGACATATACAACAACTAATAAAGAATTTGGAATAATAATCGACCTATTGAAATGTCAAGAAAATTCTACTCTTATATTACATGAAACCATGAATACAATAAGTCAACAAATGTCTTATGTTGGGGAGTCATTACACAACTTAAATGCTATAGTTGAAATACTGCAAAGAACCAAAGCAAATAAAGAAGTTGATGCACAGACAACGAGAACACACAAATCTTCAGCTCAAAGTGTTAAGTCAACCCAGAGAAGGAGGAGGGCAGTGGGTTCACTTGAGTTCACATATCAACTAAAGAGAAGAAAGAAAATAACTGATTTTGTTGAGCTACATAATTTGGGAGATGTCCCAGACATTGGTACACAGAGTATAGTTAATAAAGATTATTGAGTAGATCAAGACAATATAATTGTACATACTACAAATCGAGATGATCCAAGAAGAGAGTCTCCGGAAAGAATAATAAATGTCAAAGACAATGTATTGACGGGCGATGCAACACTTCAGGAAGATCTTGAAGAGGTTGAACGATCAGTGAAAGGTATTATAGAGTCGCTAGCCCATATAGTAAACAACTATCTCTATTCACATCTCTATCTTCTAAATATGTCATTAATATTTATGTTATATAAAAATGATATTCGTTTTGCAGACTTTTCACGCGTCGTCCCATATAGATCCTTCTAGCACTTCAGCTGTGAATAGTACTGCTGAAGAGCATTCATTAGTAGAAGTTGTACATAGCCCCAATGGAGATGATGTACATAGATGTACATAGTCTAGTTAGAGAGCCCGCAGTAGAAGCTGAACATGGCTCTGCTGGAATGACAAGAGATTCACTAATAATTATTGATGATAAAAAAAAATCTCAATCAAGAAGAGACAGATGTACCGAGCCAGAGCTCCAATTCATATGCCTACGTTATAGTGGTAATACTAATTATTTATAGTTGTACTTAATTACATATTGAAAATACATTGATATTTTATGGGTCTCCATTTATGTTGTAGCCTCGTGTTGTGACCCCAACACTTCCACTTGATTATATTGTTAGATCAGTGCTACCACTTGAAATGTAGGATGTAATAGATAGATGTATTGCGCGCTACCCTAAGGTGTAAGTAAACATTTTTTTGTTAGATTGTAACAAAAATTTTCTAATTCGTCTGATGTTAGATTGTAACAAATATTTTTTGTTAAAGATGCAGAAATGATATCATCTTAAGCAGGGGGAAAGCCATATTGAAGCGTGGTGCACTTGAGGATATATTAATGAACCGGTGGTTCGAGAATGAACATGTCGATATGTTTGTCATTATGCTGGCTGAAAGAAGAAAATTGTCACCTGCACTGTACAGAAAATACATATATGTGTCCCACTGTATTGGGCAATTAAAAATGTTTAATTTATTCGATTATTGTGAAAGCTTATCTTCTATTTAGACTGAATAAATTTTATTTGTTGTTTTTTCTTTTTTTGCAGATGATAAAGACGATAAAAGCTGATACGACAGCATTTATTAAGGACATTACAAATGAAGCAATTAAAAATAATGAACTCATTTTATTTACTATAATTGATCGTTAGCATTGATTTTTTCAGTAGGGGAGTTGAAAGGAAGAAAATAGAAAATATATGATTTACTGCCTGAACCGATGCATAAAGCGGTTGTTGTAGAACTTATAAGTAGATTTGACACAATCTATATATTGAATTCGGTATTTTTTATTGTAAACAATACTACTTGATCGAAACAATAAGAATGACTCACTCCTTGACTACATAACTCACTCTTTCTTTACAGGTCAAACATTTTGCGAAATATATTGAACAAGCATTTCGGTCCAACATAAAAAAATGGTCAATGTCATCTCCTTGAAATGTTCCTACCCAAAGTAACAGCCACAACTGCAACATGTTTGTATGTAAGTATATAGAAGCCTTAGTACAGGTTGACACACTCGAATGAAAAGATCACTTCAACTGGCAAGATCTTAAGGTACAATTTAGAGCTTAGTTCGCCTATGTGATTTGCATGTAGGCTCGCCAAGCATCTTAAATATTTTGCCTAAAAGAGATTGCATATATTAAGGAAGAACTGTGCTTTGTAATTTTATTGAAGGCATGTTTGTTGAAATGTGTTTTGTATAGAGTAAGAGTTATAATGTTGAATTGTCCTTTGTAATTTTATTAAGAGTTTTGTAATTTTTGCTATTCAATGCAGCTTAGCATATGACCTGCAAGTTGAAAGAGCAAAAAATTGAGAATTTTGTATGGAGCAAGAGTTTTCAGTAATATGATTTGTACTTTTTCAGATATTTTCTGATAATATATATTTATATGCATAATTAAAAATTATCAATAAATTTAAATGTCAATACAACTAAGTTTAAATTTTAAAAAACACGGTGGAATTGAGATATAACGCAGTTGAATGGTGAAATAATGCAGTTGAATTGCTAAATAACGCAGTGGGAATGCAAAATAACCCACGGGGAAGCCAAAATAACGCTTAGGGAATATTCCGAGCATGTTACGCGTATCTTATACTCGTTGAAAAGATAAATAACGCAGCGAGAATGCGAAATAACGTAGCGGGTTGGCGAAATAACACACAGAGAATATTCAGATCACAATAACGCTTAGGGAATATTCCGAGCATGTTACGCGTATCTTATACTCGTTGAAAAGATAAATAACGCAGCGAGAATGCGAAATAACGTAGCGGGTTGGCGAAATAACACACAGAGAATATTCAGATCACATTACGCGCGATTGATACGCACCTAATAGATAAATAATGCAATTGAATGTGGGAATAAAGCACCAGGAAGGTGAAATAACGCAGCCACAAAATAAGTAACACAAGGAGAATATTCCCAACACGTTACGTCGGCTTAAGCGGTCGTGAAAGACGTAAATAACGTGGTTGAATGGCAAAATAACGCAGCGAGAAGGGAAAATAACGTAGTCGAAAACAAAGTAACGCAGAGAGAATATTTGGACCGCACTATTTCCTAAAAACGTCCTTCCTAAGTCGGCACTATTTTTGGTGTGGGGTTTGTCCGTAATAAACAAAGTAACGCAGAGAGAATATTTGGACCACGTCACGCCCGGCTTAATCGAGCCACAAAATTGGTAATAATGTTATTTTCAATATTTTTGGTGTTACTAAGGTGTTATCAGAGTGTTATTGGACTATTCTCTGAATGTATTTGTGTTATTAATGTGTTCTACGACTGCTCTTCACATGTATTTGAAAAATTATTAAAGTTGTAACATAAACAACACCATAATTATTAAAGCTATAACACAAATACAATGATTTATAAAACATCAAAGCTCAGTTATGAAATCCATCAATAGTCCGGTGAATGTTTGAGATGATATTTGCGACGAAAAAAATTCCTGTCATGTTGCAAAGAAAATACGTTTTAGAAAAATAGATTAAAAGTACTCTCAAATGAAATACTAATTGAATTTCGTTTTTATACCTAGCTTAGATAGTCAGGCATAATTGGATCGGATGCAAAGGCAGGTTCCCAGCTTGTTAATTGTTCTAGATATTTTCCTGTACGTAGAGCTTATGGTTAGAGAAGGGAAATAAAATATAAATTGAAACAGTTCATTTTAAGTAGAGAAAATTGTTCTATATATTTTCTTGTACGCAGAGCTTATGGTTAGAGAATGAAAATAAAACATAGATTGAAACAGAGCATTTAATGTAGAGAAAATTACTTTTGGCTCTCTTAGTTTTCTCCCAAAAATCTTTCGGCCTAGAAGTAGAAACACCTTTTGGCATTCTCTTTGTTGTGTCGGCCACATTGCATTTTATATTTGATTGTTTTTGCTTCTTTGCTTTTCTCTTAACAATAGGTGTTTCTCCAGTGTTTGTTTCGTCAAGATCTACAGATAGTTTTTTAAATGTTTCTCATAGCATCTGTTCGGTAAATTTGTCTCTTTATGCTTCATTGATTAGTTGGTACGCAAACTTCTCAAATTGCGAACGGAATAGGAGGCCACTTGAAGAAACGGGCATCATTTGGGACTCCCTTAGATATTTGTATTCAAACCTGTTATAGATGTCCTTTTTAGCATGATTAGACCATCACAATAACAAATATTTTTCAGAAATGTGATTTATTTTAACCACATTAAGAACATGCAGTGCGTGCGAACACAATAGCCCCTTCATTTCAAACATCCTGCAACTGCAAGTGACATCAGAGTTAATTCTATCAAAATTCACAACTCGTGTCTTGGATGTGTCATCATTATCCAAATTGCGTATACAATATTTGGATCCACTATCTGTGGCGAATTCAAGCGTGAGTCTACATAACCCATTAAGCAGTTCTTGCTCGAACATTGAGTAAAGCTTTCTCGTATAAAATGAGGAAGTTTGTCTCAAAACTGGGTTAACTCTAACCATCAGCGTAGTGATAGATTGACTACATTTGAAATCTTCGTCATTTTCGTTCCTGTGCCATGATTTCATTAAAATTTTTAGGTCGATAAAATAATATGTCAAAGAGCTTGTGGGCTTCGAAACACCTGACATATATTATTTGTGGACTCACTTCTTTGAGTTGATAGGATTCTCATTCCAAATATTTCCTTATTGAAGGCAGTGGACCATTTGTGTCTAATTTTATACATCTCATGCAACCACACATTACTGTGTAGGTCACCCACTTCAATCATTAAGAACCAAGTTTCTTCAAACTCCTCATCTGAATCACATTTACTCATACATTTATAAAAAAGACCGGTGAAGCTCTTGATAGAAACTCCAAAATGCACTTTTGAAGTAATTTTTTTTGTAGATATGTTATTGACATAATCTATGTAGTCGGCATAATCTATGTCGTGTTTGTGGGAGACATTAATAATTTTTTTGTAGATATGTAATCGGCATAATCTATGTCGTGTTTGTGGGAGACATTCTTCAATGACGTTTGTCATTGCTTGATCCTGATCAGTGAAAATACTTAATGGATGTTTGTCTATCTTTATTCTTATAAAAGTTTTAAATAACTATCTAAAAGAATCAATAGTCTCCTCGGACATAAAGCCAACCCCAAATAGGACGTTTTGCCAATGGTGGTTAACTCCCACAAATAGAGAGCAACATAAATTATACTTATTTAATCTATAGTTTGTATAAAAAATGATTGCATCCCCAAAACAGTCATAATCTAGCCTGGATAACCCATCACACCAAAAAAAACTTGTTAGTCTACCATACTCATCAGTTTGGAAATCTCATGCAAACATGTTATCGTCGGTTTGCCTACCCATGAACAATTGTATTAGAGAATTGACATCTCCTTGTTCAATTTGTTCTCTACTTTCTCTTTGAATGAAATTAAATGCATCCCTCTTCGTGCATTTTAAATTCTCCACTCACCCAACCTCCGTAGCAATGAAGTTATATGCATCTGTTGCTCCTATCTCTAATCATGTCATTGATATCAGGACATCTGCACTTAAGTTAGTTATCTTTCTACTGGAATGAAGAAGATGCTTATCGCCACATTCAACCAAATGATGGTTGTGATTTTCAATGAATTTCTTTACTGTGCAGTTGCCTTCAAGGTCAACTGCATAGCGATCCATAGCTTGACAGTCAGTCCTCGTGTCTATCTTTTTGTATTTTACTGTATTCATAAGGTTAGATTCTTTGTGACCAGCTTTTCCGTAAAGGAAATCTTTGATCTTCCTTTTCTTTGAATTCGGCCAACAACTACTATGGTCCTTTCGAACACTGAAACCTACATAATGTGCATAGACACAATAAGTTTCATAAGCTTCTTGCTCATTGTGGACGATGGTACTAAAAAATTTCTCTACAATTTGATCACTGCAAATAGTTCTGTGCTCACATGATTGCACATTTGCACAAATTAAGTCCATTGTTGGCAAGAATAACACAACATAACCCTAGCGTAACAGCAGAAGAACAGTAAAATAACACAGTAAAACCTGACAGAAATTCATAAGAATAACACTACACTGATACCATACAACACCACAAAAAAACTAAAAAATAACACAACAATAACAACCAAAAGAACACACAAGAAAAACATATCAGTGCTAACACTAAGACTAACAATAACACTACAATAATTGAAGAATAACACAACAAATTAGTTAAATAACACAATGACAATGAGCCAAAATACACCATATTATCATTACCATTTGCACCTGAACAAAACCACTATTATACCACATTAACAAAAAAAACCCTGAAAAAAAAAACACAATAACCATGTGTAACACCAGACTAACATAGTAAAACCCAACGTAACACCACAATAACACAGTAAAACCTAGCAAGCATGGATAAAAATAACACTAAAATTATACCATTATACAACACCAGAGCAAAAGTAAAACCTAGTTTCAATCTCAAGATATCAAATAACAAATAAAAATAACATACATTATAAAAATAACACGATTATCACACCAAGCAAACAACACAGATGCAAGTTTGAGCTAAACAAAACTAAAACCTTTCAAGTTTGAGCTAAACTCACTTCATATTCCAAGTTCAGAGAAAATTATAGGTGCAAGACCTCCAGCATGTCGTCGTTCGGCGAGAAGTCCATCGAAGTCGTAAACCCTAAACCAATAGAACAGTTAATACTCAGCTGGGCGCAGCAAAAGAAAAAAGAGGTAACAAAGCTTTTACGAATAAAAATTCGAGTCAGGCTGGGCCAAGAGCGCGCATTTTCTTTTTTGTTTTTGGAGATTTGAGTGTGGGTCTTTGAAGTCACGTGTCCGCATATCAGTGTACTCCGAATGGTTCTCTACGTGAGGAGTCCTGATAGAATAATTTTCCATTGGAAGGAAGGTTGTGTTATTGTAACAGGATTCCTATATTATTATACTTAAATATTCTTACTTATCTGCTCACTGTTGAGGTTTTTAATTCTGTGTACATATGGAAAAAATTATTCTGTCATGACTCATAACATAGAGAACCATTCAGAGTCCAATGGAATCACGTCACGTGGTGTTGGTAGAAAAAAAATAAATAACACAAAAGAATATTTCTCCCGTGTTATTCTGTATTATTCAGGTATTATTGTATGTTATTCAGGCGTTATTGTGTTCTGAGAAGATTTCCGACATTATAATAACACAATAACACATCAATAACACTTAAATAATACACAATAACACATAATAACACCTGAATAATACGATGGGAGTAATATTTTTTTATGTTACCGGGTATTTTTTTTTTTTTCACCGCCACGTGACGTGATTTCATTGTACTCTAAATGATTTTCTACGTTAAGAATCTTGACAGAATAATTTTCCATGTACATATACTACCTAACTAGGTTGGATAGAATGAGCTTATTATATAACACTTTTTCACCTACCGTCTCTTTTTTTTTATGCACACCAATAGTCATCTGAAACGCATACCTTAGGCGCCTGGCATTCAGCGTCAGGACAGAATGGGAGAGCGGCAACCAACGTTAATGTCGTGACAATCTTCAGAGACTCCACTCAACAGACATTCGGTGTTTGTAGAGAAGGGAAGAGAGATTGCGGGGTTCGGGGCTGCAACTGTTGCTTTACGAACGAGTGCGGAGCTATTTCACGAACGAAAGTGGCGAAGGGTAAAGGACGAATAAAAAAATAACTGGAACATAGAGGCTCCGGCTTTTTCCAGAAATTATTGCACTTTGCATGCGGTGACTGATCCTGATCGGTCATGATTATTTCAATTTTTTTAAAAAAAAAAAATTTAGGTGGGGCCCACCAAAATACACCATGACGGTGATTTCAGGATCGGACACCGCACGTAAGATGCGTGCACCGCACGTAAGATGCATGCGGTGTCGGATCCGTATGGAATAATTTTTCGTTTTGTTGGCTCCTCTTTGCGGCCTCAATTCTATTTAAATAACTGTTTTTTTATTGCTTTTAAAAATTTTAAATAAGTTTTATCATAGAAAGTTAATTTTTTTCGTCTTAATTGTAGAAGAATTGTGATTGCGAAAAAGTTATGATTTCACTTTTTAAGAAAATAAATTTATAATAGTCACGTTAGTTTTTTTAAATCAGTTCTTTTGTAACAAATTCACAGCTGCAGCTGCCCCAAATAAACCCTTAAGGAAAATATTTTGTTCGTGTTTTAATTAAAAATAGGAAAGTGATTCATGAATGGTAATAGCAAAAAGCTCCATCCAAACACGCTTCTGAACCGACAGGTGGTTCAAAAAGCTAAAACCAACGCATCTTTAAACAACAAAACAATATTAAAACATTTCTACCAATAATGTTAATATAGTATTCGTCTTTGTTTCAATCTGCCCCAATTTCATTGTAAGACACATAATTGATGCAAAGAAGTGAATCATTTTTAGAATCTTACTTGAAAAATTGCAGTTGTATTGATTGTGAATGAACATCATTTTTTTTTAAAATTTTCAATCACCATAAATTGAGCCAAGTAATAGTGAGACTTGATGCAGACAAGAGAGCAGAAGATGATGGCTAGTAAAGATGATGGCAATTTGAAAAAAATGAATCAAGAGAGCCGAGTTGTTCAAGAGATAATGAGATGTTATAACATCTTATTTGCAAGTCAACCATCTACTAAAGTAGCATTCTCAAACTATGTTGAAGATTGAAGACAAGAACAATAGATATTTTTATTAAAAAAAAAACATTGGAGGGAATTTTATTCCACACAAATAAAACATTACAATGGGCAAGCAAGAGGTCCCCTCTACGCCCCACATACAACTCACACATAAAAAAAAATAATGTTAAATTTGTAATAAATTTATACATTTTAAAATTTGTAATAAATTGATTCTTATTTCTTAAGCTTTTGTCAAATAATGTTAATATTCTTGTAAAAAACAGATGTAATTAATTTTGTGAAATTTTTTGAATTCATTATTTTATAAGTTAATAAATTTATGAATTTTTGTATGAAATTTGTCCTTCAAATATTTTTATACAAAATTATTATTTTTTTTAAAAAAATAATATTTATTAAATAATTTTATATTCTAACGAGTCATTTTCGAGCCGAACACGAGCCGAACACGAACATGAAAATGTAATTCGAGCCGAACATGAACACACTGTTCACGAGCCATTTCGAACACGAGCCGATTTCGAACACGAGACAGATTCGAGCGAACCGAACACGAGCCGGGCCTGGGCTTGCTCAAGCTCGGCTCGTTTACAGCCCTAAATAGGATCATCTTTTTTAGTTTTGTTATATGAAAACCTTGGTCAAGATCCCATGGTTCGATCATCCCAGGATCTTTTGCAATTTTTTTTTCTGCTTGGTTAAAAACAATTAGAGGATTGCTTGTTAAGAATTATGGTTACCTCATCTAAGCATATCTCATAGACTGCGTTTGTACAATTAGAGATTATACAACCATAATCATAAAAATTTTATGTAGGGTTTTCCAGTCTTAAATTTAGATTCACTTTTAAGGACTTACAAGGGATCGTCAGTTAGAAATTTAAGAAGTCCAGATGATCTCTAAAACTATTGATATTTTTCAGAGCATATATTTGTAATTTTTTTGAAAGTTATAAACAAACTCAAATTCCCTTTTGATTGCTTGAATATTGCTCTTAATTATTACTTAACCTTTAGTTAATGGTTTAATATCATATTTGGTGAATTTTAAGTTGATGAGATTAGCTTTTGGTGGTTTAAAAGAAGTAGAGGCATGGTTGTAATTTGCTAGAAATTGCAAATAAACCTCTAATTACTTACAAATATTCTAACTTTATTAAGTTTTTCATTTATTTTTTTAATTATTGATCATTTAGATTTAAGTTTTACAAACCTTAACTTTTTAATATTCAGATTGAGGGTTTAAAAAATTACAAATATATATTTTGTTTTCGAGTAATATTTTTCAAGGACTTCAAAATGTTTAAATTGATTTTTATTTTTCAGGGAATATTTGTATATTTGGAGAATTAATAATATATATTTTGTTATGATTTGATCTTTTTGTTTTTCATTAATGATTTTTAATTAGATTTTAAGGGTTTTCAACATTCAAAATGTTTTGATGGCGAATTTATAATTTATTTAATTTTACTTAACTTTAATTAGAACTTTGTTAATTTGACTTTACAAATTTACCAATTTTTCTTGAAGTGTTTTAGATGGAGAGTTACTCTCTCTTTTTTTTTTTTATGAATTGGAATATTTAGGATTATCAATACTTTATAAAATGTAATTTTCCATATTTTACATAATTAAAATTTTATCTTTATATATGATTTTGACATTCAACATAGGATTTAAATTAACCATTCCATTTTATATATTTAATAGATCAAATTATTGAAGTTTCAAAGTGCAATATTATGTTTTTAAATTAGATTTGACGACAAAGGGTTCAAATGCAAAATTTTAAGTTTGCAAATATAATCTTACTTGGTTTAAGTGGCTTATTGAATTTTAAAGGGTGAAATTATGATATTATAATTGAGGTTTACTCTCTTAATTATCTTTTCTTTTTTCTGAGTGATTTTATATTTATAAATTTAAATTTCATTGTTTATGTTTAATTTCCCAATTAATAGGCTCCAACGTTTAGAAAACTATAGTTCACCATGGCAGAGAGCTCAATAACTCCAATTTTAACTTAATTTTGATTTATATTTATATTATTTATTTATTTATTAATTGATTAATGGATTTAATTAAAATATGGATTAATTAAGGGTTAAGTTACTAAAGTTCTATTTTTTCCATGATTCCTTTGGTCTTGTTGAGTTTATGGCATTTTAATTTATATTTATTTATTTGTAATTCTCAGTAGTTTTTTTATTTATTTTGTGAGGAATTAATTAAATTAGAAAATAAAGGATTTTCCTAATTAAGAAATATGGGCTGACGTGGTTCAAACTCATCCTTTGATGTGGCAAATCTCAACAGGGTGCTCCGTTATTTGCTGCGTTTTCCGCGTGTATGTTGTACTAGCCTCCTTCTCGTGCTTCACTTGTTCCCATGTCCTCTCGCATGTTATAATCTCATTTGCTCATTTTAAAATTGACTAAACATACATCATTCATTCATCATTCTCATGAAATTGATGAATGCACGCCGTCCATTGAAAGCTGCCTGATCCACTCAATCATAAGTATCAAACTAAGACCTAATCCATCTTGAAGGATCAGTAACCCTAAAGTTCCAATCCTTATGGCTAAAACATGATGAATTATTTGTTTCTTCACAAAGGACCAAAACTCTGAGAAAAATGAGTTTTTTTTTTTTTTAGCTTATACCTTTGCATAAAAGGTTTTGTCAAGAATTAGAGCTTTAGAATGATCAACTCGAGCTAATGATCAATAATCTATTTCCAATTTTAGTTAGTTTTGGATTCTTCAATGAGCTTGAACAAAGGGCCTAATTGTTTGGCAATATGATGGCTTAGAGGGCTCAGGAAGGAGGCAATTTGGTTGGAAAAGTGATTTTAGTATTTGATGAAGCTAAAGGAAAGGTCAATTTGGAGTTGTGATGAGTTTGAATGATAATCCAAGATTGGACTTGTTTGTCTTATAGGAAATCAAAAGTGATTCATGGGGATTCAAGGTGGAAATGGTGTGAATTGAAGGTTAAGGACTTTGGCTTGTATTTTGAAGAAAAAAAAACAAGGCTTCACTGAGAAAATGAGGAGTATATCCTCTAAAGATTTTTACTAAATTGTGCATTTAATGGCCACGGGAAGACCATTGGGAACTATTAGGAGTTGGGTAGGCTTTGATCTGGCTTTATAAATAAATGAGAGGGATGAGGTAAGTTGGTTTGGGGTTTAGTTCAATTTCAATTGGATTGAGGTAGGATTGCTCATGATTAATTAACCTTAAGTTTGGGTTTGATCTATTGGATTTAATGTAGTTAGTTTGACTTGGAGATGGCTTATTTGCGCATGGGTGATGTGGGTTTGCATGGAGGAAGATTAGGTTTTTCATTACCACGTATTAGCATGTGCATGGGCTTGATCTTTTTGGTCACTTGGTTTCCTTGGGCTTGGACTTGACTCATTGTTAGATGAGGTGAATTTGATGGGATTTTTCATGAGGGGATGACTTCTTAGCTTGGACTTGGTTTTCCTTTGAAAGTTGGTGCCTTACATTTGACTTAGCATGGGAGCTTGGCTTTAGATTGAGTTTGATTTGGTTTTGAATTTGTGTTTCTGTTTAGGTAGATTTGGGATTGGGTTTGTCATGACAATGGTGGGTTGCATTTTGAGGTTGATAAAAATTTATATTTAATATGGGTTGATTACTTAATTGTTTTCTAACATGTATGTAAAATTTTATTTTATTTTGGATGTTAAATTTAAAATTTAAGTTTTTAAATTAAGTTAATATTCTTATTTGATTTTCCTCATTTTATTTTTATTAATTAAATTATCATTACCTTGGATTTTTTTTAATTTTATTAAGTTTTGGTTGTTCTGATTTTGGTGTGTTTGTTTATATTTTATTTTAATTTTGATTGATTTATTTTTAATTTGTGGTTAATATTTTTAGTGAATTTAACTATATTTAATTTCTTTTTAAATTTGACCTTAAGTAGACTTGATGATTTAAATGAAATTTGGTTTCTTTTTTTTATTTCGTTATGTGTGGTGATTATAATGTGTGGTTTAAGTTTATTGAATCTTGATTTTGACATTATAAATTCACTTTGTTTTTCAACTCTAAAAATTTTAGTAATGTATCTTTAGTTCTAATTTTGACTTAGGTTAACTTGATCTCCATTATTGATGGTTGACTTGATTTTATTTTTTTTAACTTTTGGTTTATTGGTTTGAATTTTATTGACAATTTAGTTAACTCCATTTTTTTTCTTATTTTACTTTGAAGTTTTAATATGTTTTGATTTTAGATTGATAAGTTCATGTTTTTTTTTTGAGCTTTTATTTTGTTGGTTTTACTTTGATAAATCTAATTTTATGATTTTAGTAAATTCAATTTTTAGGATTAATTTTAGTTTATTAAATTTATTTAAATTTATAATTTCACTTTACAATACTAATAAGCTTGAATTATAATCTTACTTTTATGTTAATTTTCATTTAAATTAGGTTTTCTTGATTCTAATTTTTGCTTGATTTAAAATTTTTTATTTTACCTTCTTTCTTAACTAAATGATGCACCCTATCTTAGTTCAAAAACAACTTATTACCCATTGTGGTCTTTATAAGCCAAATAAAGAGTTGTCCAAGGAATTAGAACAGAGAGAAGTAAAGTGTCAAGTGAGAGTTGTATTTTTGTGTCTATAGAAACTCAACTTAAGCTGCAATGACTTATATTTAACCATATAAACCAAATGTTAAAGGTTTCAAGCCAAGTATACAAAACGATAAGGAGTGAAGATTTGATTTGAAATTCTTAGCTTGGTATTGTCCCCTCCAATGGTTTTATAGGAGAGTTACTATAGAAACCCTGAGGCTATAATCTAGGCTCTAGAGATAGAAGAGGATAGACATTATGTAAAAATGAGGTTGACAACTAGCTTCGTTGAGTCATCTGAATCTTTTTTTAGTGTCACCTTTCTCCTCAACTATGTCTTCCTTCAGCATAAACTCTTAGTCGTTCATCTTTTGTTGAAGGTTTTGGTAGGTTTTGTGTTCATAGAACCGTGTTTTTTTTATGTTTACTTCCAACTTCATCTCTTCTTTAAATTCAATCTTTTGAGGATAAATGTAAGATAGTTGTAAATCAAATAAGATTGTGTATTCCTCAAATATTATCAGAGCTGGAGTAAGTGCTATGTTGGTAGTGAAGCTTGATCTAGTCTAGTTACCGTGTTTAGCTCGTATGTTTGATGTGAGTATCTTAGCATTCATTCATAATGTGATATGTATATCAAATATTTTTTGAGGTTTGCAGTAGGGCCACCACAAATGGAGTAAGTCATCCTCACCTTAATTAGCTCTTAGAATTGAATTGAGTCCCTTGACATTCCTTCCAAATTTGATCTCCTAGACTAGTTTTGAAGTTAGATGTGAGGCCTTGGCTTTCCATCTTAGTTTACTCTCCTTTTTCAACCCTTGGGTTGGATGTGAGTTCACTATCATTTCTTCATAATGTGTTTAGGTCATAATAATTTTGAGGATAGGAGTAATATGGAGGAAGGATTCTTATTACTTAAATAGTATTTGAATGGGTGTAATTCTCATGTTGGAAATGAAGCTCGATATGGTTTAGCCACCTTGTTCACCTCTTGATTTAGATGTAATTCCCTTGGAATTCCTTCCTAATGTGATAAGCATATCAAATTTTTTTCTTTTGGATAGGTGTGAGACACACATAAATGTGTTTAACGCTTCTTACTCCTCGACTAGCTCTCTTGTTGGATGTGAGTCCCTTGGTATCCTATCTAAACCTAGTCACCCTGTTCACTGCTTAGGTTAGATTTGAGTTCCTTAGCATTCCTTCCTAAGGTGTTCAGGCTCTATGAATATGAGGTTTAGAGTAAAACAACCATAAATGAAGTAAGACATCCTTTCCTTGATTGTATCTAATGGTAAATGAGAGTCTCCATGTTCTTTGCCACAGATTTTATCACCTAATTAATTTTCAAAGTATATGTACGTTCTTATGCTATCTACTTTGAAAATAAATCGCTATTTTCTAAGGATTGGAGTAAGGCCACTTTAAATTATTAAGGAATCCTCTTCTTGATCAGACTTGGTCATAATGTGACACCTAGTGCTTTTTACCATACATTCAATCATCCCGATTAGTTTTCAAAGTAAATGTGAGTCCCCATGATTTTTACTTTGGAAATTAATCATCTTCCTTGAGGTTTGGTCTAGGGCCACCATAAGTGGAACAAGGCATCCTACAAATGATCGGACATGGTGGTAAATGTGAGGCCCATGCTTTTTGCCATAGGTTTGATAGCCTCGCTTAGTTTTTAAAGTAGATGTGCATTCCGGTGCTATCAATTTTGGACATTATTCATCTTTCTTTGAGGTTTGGTATAAGACCACCTTAAATGGAGTAAGACATCCTCTCCTTGATTAGATTTAGGGGTAAATATGCTTCTTCATGTGTTTTACCATGTATTTGATCACGCTTCCTCATGTGTTTTACCATGTATTTGATCACCCGATTAGTTCTTATAGTAGATGCGAGTCCCTAAGTTTTCTACTTTGAGCTAATAATTTATTTTATGAACTTTCCTTACTCTATTCCCTATGGATTTGATATATTTTCTTCTTTGAAAGATCCCTCATTCACAATAGTTTCCATCCCTTTTCTCTCTTTAAATAATCAACCTACCATTCTTTCTTATTCATCTTTCACTTAAGATTCCTCAACCAAAATTCCTAATAATTAAAAAAATTTAATATTCAAAACAAATAAAATAAAATATAAAAATAAAACTAAAATTAAATTAAATTTTAAATTCAAATTCAATTTTTTATCCAATCTGATTATTGTAACTTAAATATTCTTTAAATTGTGTTATCTTGTATGGTCAACATTAATAGGTGTAATGTACTTGTCCAATACATCAAATCTATTGAGGGACTATTTATTGACCTCATTTTAAATGAGGTGCATCTTGATCCCTTTCTTTCTAGAACTTAAGATTTAGCTTTAGGGTTTTCTTAGTGGCTTTTCTTGGAGGACTCGTGATTAAACCATATCCAACTAGAATTTTGAACCACATCACCGGTCCGAATAGTTTCATGTGCTTGACTTAGAATCTTTAATATTTTCTTGAGTTGATTGAGATTAAATCATTGAAGCTTAAGTTCATTCCTCATAGGCTTGGAAATGCCGAAAGCTATCCTTTGACCCTAAAGACTTTGGTTTTTATTAGGCACTTTGCACTCTCTTTCTTGAATTCCTTAAGTAACTCTTTATTTGGATCATAAAGAGCAAATTGGATATGCTGTTCATTATGGACTAAACATAAGGTTTATCTTTTAACAAAAATGAGAATAAAAAATACACAAATTAAGCCAAAAAATTAAATTAAATTAAATTTTAAATTCAAATTTAATTTTCCATCTAATCTGATTATTATAACTTAAATATTCTTTAAATCTTGTTATCTTGTATGGTCAACACTAATAGGTGTAATGTGCTTGTCCAATACATCAAATCTATTGAGGGACTATTTATTGACCTCATTTTAAATGAGGTGCATCTTGATCCCTTTCTTTCTAGAACTTAAGATTTAGCTTTAGGGTTTTCTTAGTGGCTTTTCTTGGAGGACTCGTGATTAAACCATATCCAACTAGAATTTTGAACCACATCACCGGTCCGAATAGTTTCATGTGCTTGACTTAGAATCTTTAATATTTACTCGAGTTGATTGAGATTAAATCAATGAAGCTTAAGTTCATTCCTCATAGGCATGGAAATTCCCAAAGCTATCCTTTAACCCCAGAGACTTTGGTCTTTATTAGGCACTTTGCACTCTCTTTCTTGAATTCCTCAAGTAACTCTTTATTTGGACCATAAAGAGCAAATTGGATATGATGTTCATTATGGACTAAACATAAGTTTTATCGTTTAAGAAAAATGAGAATAAAAAATACACAAATTAAGCCAAAATTAAAATAAATAAAATCAAACCCATCTAAAATTCATCAAAAACCAAAAAATAAAATGAAAATTGAAAATAAATAAATAAAAAATCACAAATAATTTCATTTAAATCAAAATTTATAATAAAAATTTCAAAATAGACAATGAAATGAAAATGAGAAAAAAAATTTGAAAAATTCATCAAAATATCAAAATCTTTTCAAAAAAAAAAATAAAATTCAATAATAGTCACAACATAATAAGAAATAAAAAAATAATGAAAATTAAAACTTTAATTGAAGTAAATTCAACAATAATAATATTAAAAAATAATTCAAAAATAAAATTACAATAAAATTTTAAGAAAACACCAATTTAACATAATTATTCATTAATAAAATTCAATAAAAATGAAACAATAAATATCAAGATAAATAATAAAATAAAACATCCTCACATTTTCTCTCACTACTCTCTCATTTCACTCCAAAACCACCCAAACCCATTTTCATCTCAAAATCAAAATTTTCAAACCCACTTACACCCATTTACACCCTTCACAATCATTCAAAATCACTTTTCAAATCACCATCATTTTCAAATCATACCTATTTTCAAAATAAAATTAATTCCACCCAAATTTCACTAGCACAAAATCCTCAACCCAACAAACAAGCCCATACAAACACAACCAAATTTAACCACTCCGAATTTCACCCAAAATTTACATCACAACCACTTAACAATCCTACTCAAATCCAAGTAAATTCAAGCCAAATCAACTTCACCCAAGCCAAGCTACCCAAGCTAGTTTTAAGCTAACATTCAATCCATTTTGTCTCACCTTTAAGACAATCATTATATAAACTTAAACTAAACCAAAATGAGTATTGGAAGACATGTCTAAACTAAATGCCATGCTAAGACCAAGCCATGTTAAGCTAAATCCATGTCATTCCAGATCCATTCCTTTGAACCAATTATTGGTCTAACTAACCTTCCACATGGCTTAATCTTATTGAGCCATCCTCAAATCTCTTTAACTTTTTCAACCCCGAAAGGAGGTTCATTTGAGTTAGCTTAACCATCTTGTATCCTTCGTTAGAAGCTAAACACAACAATACTTAACGATTAACTCGCTAGTTTATGGATTTAAACCAAACTCAACTAGAAAAAATTAAACTCTTTAAAAATTTAATCCAATCTAGATATACAAAATAGCACGCACAGAAAGCACTTCTAATATACATGAATTAGGCTTAAGACTATTTCAAAACCAACAAATTCTAAATAGTAAAATGGCCACCGCCGCCATTCTTGCTAAATGTTACAACTTAGAAAGATTTTAATCTCATTCAGATATTATTGGTTGGATGAACTAAAGTAAGAATAATTGTCAAGAAAATATACAAAATGAGTTATTCGAATAAATGAAATCATTTCGATCTAAAAACATTCCCAATCTGAAAAACAAATAAAAGACTTAATTAATGTTTTAACCGAACATCAATTCATTAACAATCTTATTAATTATCCTTTAGTTCATTCTCCTTCCCCTTCCGACAGTCAATCTACAGGAAGGCATATTCAATCCAATTATAATGTAGTACGAGTAAAAGTATCAGTTCTTATGCACGTTTCCCACCACCAAGTATTAAATGTATTCCTACACCTAGATCAAATTAGTTAGGATAAAAAATCCAACTTAATATACCTGAACTTATTAGTAGACACGATATCTATTTAAATTTTGATTGTTGCAAAAACATTAATGAAATAATAAACAAATGAGTAATAGAAAATCGTTTAGCTATATATAATTATAATTTACAATGCCAAGATGCCAAAGGATTTTTAGAAAATACAATTACTGGAATTGTAAGAAAATAGTTTCTTGGATTAAAAGATAATAAAAAAATAAAGTATTAGAGATACTTCTTTAGGTGAAAAAACTATCAGTACACCTATCAAATGACCAATTATTTATGGTAATTTCTAAAAAGTGAATTCTTAAGATATAAAATCAAATATGCCTCTGAAGCAGAAAAACAAAAAAAATACTTTTCTTTTTATTTTACAAACATGTTCTACGATTATTGATTTCATTTTACAACTTAGAACTTCATTGAGAAGTTATTTTCAAGATTTAAATGAGGCCACAATAATCCAATATGAAATGGTTTGCTTGCATATCATCAGCTGATAAGTCAGTTTCCAGATATTATATCATTCAGCAGATTTGGAAGAATTACACAGATATTATATAATTTTAATGTATTTGAGTATCTCTCATTCATATTTAAATGTTATTTAAAATTCATATTAAAATGATCTCCAACGTTGATTTTCTATAAATTTTATGATTTAGACATTAAGTATATAAATTCATATAAATCAGATCATAGTTTTATAGCTTTTGCAAAAATTCTGAAATCAAAATTCAACGGTATTAAAAAACTGAAGGAAAAATCTGGTTATATCTATGCACTTTTAACAGTGCGTTTGGGGTAGTTTATTTTGTGCGGTGGTGTTTTGAAAATGCATCTAGACTGTTCAGGTAAACTGCATTTTGGTAGCTTGAGTGTTTTCAGCGTTTTTACACCACACCTATTTAGCTACAGTGACAGCTTTCTAGCAACGATCTAATTTTTCTAAAAAATAAAAATTTATAATAATCACAACATCTTGCTTATCAATATATTATTTTTACTCAGCTCATCAGTACATAATTGAAGAAGCTGCAGTCCAAACAGATGGAGAGTAGACGCAAAATGCCAAAGTGAGATGCGGAGTTTCTGGTCTTCGTGTATACGGAGGACAGGATGAATGAGATGGAATGGCTGTCCGGATTTCACGGGAACAAATGTACTGAGTTCAATCAGTGCGGGCCCTCGCGCACCGATTTCCTTGACTCGGTGTCCAGTCGCGCGCAGGGAACCAAGACAGAGGCAAGGATATTAAATTTGCGATTTGGACTATGCGTTCATGATAAAATCATGAAAGAAGAGCGATAACTGGAATAAAAAAACCTAAATTTTGTCATATAAAAACTAAGTACTCGAAATTAGGACTGTTGTTTACAATTGATTTGTATTCGGCTCATTAAATACTTTGTGACTGATTTATTCAGATAATACTTTGTGCCGAATATAAACAAATCACGTTCAACTCGATTTAATTAAATTATATATATATATATATATTAATTTCATTACCAATACAAATTAAGAATTATTTACATTTTAATAAATTAAAATAATCAAAATTAAAGTATCTATTAAATCCGGTGAAAATTAATGATTTAATCTTAACTATTTGAGTTTAATCTAAACCATTGGATAATTTGAATTCTAACTTTAAAACCCTAACTATATATAAATGTAAATAAAATCCTAAATCTTAGCCGGCTAGCCATCAATTTATTTTCTTCCACCACCTCAAACTTATGAATGCTTCCTTGTTTCCCTTTTCTTCTATGCACTTTGGGTTCTCTTCTTCTCTCCCTCTTTAGAGTGAGCCAAATTTCCTAGGGCTACTTAATGATTCCTTTTTTTCTCATTTGTCCTAAGCGTCGTCCCTACTGCCTAGGTATTTCTCAGAGGCTTGTTGTGGTTTGTTGTTGATTGTCTAGCATCCAAATATTTATGTTCTTCTGAAGAAAGTTGTATTTAGGTGTTGTTTTTGTTTCTCCCTACATAAATTTTAGGTCTAACCCACCTTAGACTTAATTTGAACCCTAAGTCTAATCAAACTTAGACTTAGTTCAACCCTTTAGGTCTAACTTACATTATACCTAACACCAACCTTTGGTTCTAACCTACATTAGACCCAAACCATAACCCTATTAGACCCAAACAACAACCATCCTCTTAGCTCTAACTCATTTAACCCTAGGTATAACCAAAATTAGACCTAGTCCAACCCTTTAGGTCTAACTCATCTTAAACCTAACTAAACCCTAGGTCTAACCTAAATTAACCCTAACCCAAACTTTAGTTCTAACTCATCTTAGACCTAACCCATCACCTAGGTCTAACCTAGTAGA
Organism: Phalaenopsis equestris; assembly: GCF_001263595.1. Taxonomy (NCBI): domain Eukaryota; kingdom Viridiplantae; phylum Streptophyta; class Magnoliopsida; order Asparagales; family Orchidaceae; genus Phalaenopsis; species Phalaenopsis equestris. The sequence continues at coordinate 297,200 of NW_018164772.1, read as the reverse complement.
CATAGCCTAACCTTTTGGATCCAACTCACAATAGACCTAACCCATTTCCTAGGTCTAACCTAAATTAAACCTAACCCAACTTTTAGTCCTAATCAACATTAGATCTAACCCCAAACTCTAGGTCTAGTCTACACTATACCTCAACCTAGACACCAAGTCTAACCTCATTTAGACCTAGCACAACAACCCTTTTAGGTCTAACCTAAATTAGACCTAAACCCTTACCCTCTTTGGTCTAACCCACATTAGACCCAAACTTCAACAATCTTCTTAGGTCTAACTTACATTAGACCTAGGCCTAACCTAACTTAGACTTAGCACATGACCTTTAGGTATAATCCAAACTAGACCAAACTCCAACTTTTAGGTCAAACTTGACTTAGACTTAATTGCAATTCAAACTCCCTTTAGATATAGGTTAACCTAGATTGAGCTTATGTGTAACCAAACATAGATTCATTTCAACTTGATGTTTTTCTAGGTCTAGCATAATCTAGGTCTAACCTAAGTCGAATCAAACTTGGATATAGTCAAATTCAAGTTCTCTTGGGTCTAACTTGACAGACTCAATTAAACTGAACCATCGGGTTACCCGACCTAACTCGGGTTCACTCAATTCAATTGAACCACCGGGTCAACGTGACCCAACTCGGTTTAACCTAATTCAACCTGACCTAACTCGGTTTAACTTAATTCAACTGAACCACGAGATCAACCCAACCCAACTCAGGTTAACTAAATTCAATTGAACCATTGGGCAACCCGACCCAACTCGAATTAACCCAATTCAATTGGATCACCAGATCAACTCGACCCAACTCAGGTTAACTAAATTCAACTGAACCACCGGGTCAATGACCCGGCCAGCAATTACGCAATTAATTAAGTTCCAAAAGATAGTAAAAAACTTGACCCAATTTATATTTAGCGACTAATTTGCAAACTAGATATGTTATAAAATTTAGAATTTTGACGCACACACTAGGGGTATTACGCAAGTATACGTATCGTTTCAAGTAATATAGAGTTTTCCTTAAAAACCCCAGTATCAAACCCACATAAAAGAATAGAATTTCTATTTCAACTTAGAAGAATTTCTATTAAAATTACAAACAAAATCTGTAGGAGAATAATATTGAAATGTTTGTAAAAGGTTAAAAACTAAAGTTTGCTAACTCTAATTTAAAGCTAAAAGTAAATGCAATTTTTCTAAACTAGTTATGTGTAAAGGAGTTTGAATAATATAAAATTTCTTTCGCCTTGCAACGAGATTGTAATCAGTACGGATCAAATGTTTAAAGTTTAAAAATGTAGTTTTGTGAAAAATAGAAGCATACATATTCTTTACCCTCTCCCGAGTGCATAAGGAACATTTGTTAATCTAAAGTAAGGTTCCAAATTCTCTCAGGTTATGCTTGGTAGGTTCTAGGCTCTCACTTTTAGATTACCCACTGTGACATCTCTAAAGGACAAATCGGTCCTAAAATTCCAAACTCTAGATCAAACTGGCAAGAATCTAGCTTGTCACTCTAGAAACACCAATTTTACACCCACCAAACTTATCTCCCTATATATTTGCACTAACCCATGGATTACCTTCTCACCATAAAATTAATGTGATTCTTACTAGTTTAGGAACAGATAGCCCTCGCAGGTCATTATAGATTCACATCAAATTTTAACAATCCAATTGTCCATATTGAAGATGTAAATGAAGAACGAAGTAATGAATCATCACAAGTACGGAATAAGAGAAATTTTAAACAATTGTAATCCTACACATGATTACTTTTTATTACAAGGAGAAAGAAAAGGAAAACTACTTAGAATTCTTGGTGATAAGATAACAACACATGATTTATATTAAACTCTAAGTTTTCACAATAAAATAAAACATAAACAAAAATACAAGGTACTTATCTTAAACTTCTCCCCAAGCAAATCCTTTGGAGTTCATTTTCTATCTTCTTTCTCCAATAAACACACAAGAATATACTCTAAGAAGACTCTCACTCACACACCCACACACCATACACAAAAACTCAAGACACTCACCAAAATCTCTCTACAGTAGCACCACAAAAATTCCTCCTTTTCGACCAGCCAATGATTGTATTAAATAGAGCTCTCAAAATTTTCAAGAGCCACTTCAAGCACCTCTTCAAAATTTATCCAAATTCAATGTCAAAAAGTTCAATCTGTTTCCGCCGCCTAGTCGCCCAACTGTGGCGTATAAGCGCCAGCCTTATAGCAATCTGAATTAACTACCTAGCGCCTAGGCGTCGGTTCGATTTTTGTTCCTTAGCTCCTTTTGACGTTGTTTTGCTCCATTTTTGCTCATTTTTCTCTTAAACTCCATTTCTTGTACCTGAAATAAAAAACACACAAAATATATTTCATTAAAGCGCAACATCCTTAAGAAAGCATAAAATGTACAGTATGTAAGGTTAACCTGACCCAACTCGGGTTAACCCAATTCAACTGAACCACCGAATCAACCCGACCTAAGTCTGGTTAACCAAATTCAACTCCTTGGGTCAACCTGATTTAACTCGAGCTAACCCAATTCAACTAAATCATTAGGTCAACCTAACCTAATTCGGGTTAACCCAATTCAACTAAATAATAGGTTTAACCCAACTTAACTTGAGATAACCTAATTCATTTGAACCACTAGGTCAACCCGACCTAACTTGGGTTAACCCAATTCAATTGAACCACTGGTTCAACTCGACCCAACTCAGGTTACCCCATTTCATTCCAACCTAACTCGGGTTTAACCCAATTCAGCTGAATCACCAAGTCAACTCGTCCTAACTCAGTTTAAGCTAATTAAACTGAACTAGTGGGTCAACCTGACTTAACTCGGGTTAACCTAATTCAACTAAATCACCAAGTCAACTCGACCTAACTCTGGTTAACCTGATCTAACTCGGTTTAACCCCATCTAACTAAATAATTGGACTGAACTGACCTAACTTGGGTCCACCCAATCTCCGGGCCAGCCTGACTTAACTCAGCCTAACCTAAAATCAAATCAACCCGTAGGGACAACCAGCCTAACTCAGGTTAACTAGGATTACCTAAAGGCTCATCTTTAGATAAGTTCAATCCCATTTAGACTGATTGAAAATTAACCTAGGCCTAGATGACTAAAGGTTAAGCAGGGTTTGACTTTTCAAACAAGAATAAAAGCACACTTAACCTCAATCAGGGACAATTTGGGCTAAATTACAAAACCAACCTTAAAGAAAAAGCATAAAATCCACCCTTAAACTCATTAAAAACTAAACATGAACAAAAAAAAATGCAACTTGGTTTGAAAAGATATTTTAAAAGAGGCAACCTATGATTTTTAACAAAATATCTTTTCACTTTTGACTAGTCAAACTGCAAACCTTAATGACCCTTGGATGACAAAACCATGTGATCTTGACTAGGTCATCCCAAATAACAAAAATAAAACACAAATGACAAAATAAAAAAAAAATTAATTGTCTAATAACCTAAGGAACCTAAAATTTTCCAACTCCTAAAATCCAATTAAAAAACATTAAAACTTATATGAAACCTTAATTTATAAAGATCACTGAATGCAACATGAACCTCAGATACCCGGGTCTACAAAAATTTCTTGAACAACGCAACCCATGTTTTTTGACAGGGAACTTTTAGTACAAGTATGTTTGACCATTTCTCGAACTAAGCAGATAAGAGAACCCAACAATCCCGAGATGATGAAAAAGCATGAACATCTTAACCAGGTTGCCTAAAAATAAAAATAACAACCAGCCAATTAAACCAAAATTGTTCCATGCTAACTTTGTTTTCTACGGTAGTCGAAGATAAAAGGCGGACGTTACTCCAGATTTACTTTGAATATTATTAGGGTGTGCTAACTCTATTTTGCAGGGACGAACATTCAAAACTTGGAGCAAAAAGAGGAACATCAACTAAACCATCAATGACAAAAATAAAACTTTAGGATAATTCAGAATTTTTAGGAATCTGCTACCCTTAGAATAGGACTTTGATATTCCTTTCATTGACAACGACATTTGAACTTTTTGAGAATAAAGTATAACCTTAATGGAAAGTTTTTTTAAGTATTCTTAAATACTTAAGATGTAATTAATTGGGACTAGTCATTATAGGAAGATGTGAACCCTAGAATAGGCACATCAACCTGAATTCTCTGGTAGTTAGCTTTCGTAAGGTCTTCTTTGCATTTATGTCTTTAAAGCATACCAAGTTGATGTCACTTTGGACTTATGGTTTGGAGCTATCAATACAAAAATTCACTTTATGAAGGCTTTTAGAAAACTTTTTTTATTTGTTCCCATTATTGCCCACTCCAGTCATCTCTTAGTTCACCTACAAGATCTAAGATGGAGAATTATTCGAAGAAAAGCGCAATATTATGGAAAAAAAACTGGCAAATTCTCAACGACAATGACGACGTTAAGCAAACGATGAAATAAATATCGACGGTGAAGAACAAGCAACCACACTTATTGTTAAGTGTTTACCGTTTTTTGCTTTAACAAGGAAGAATGTCAAGTCTCATTAAATTGATAAATTTTGGCAATTATTTGAATGCATAAAATAATATGTAATGATACCTCCATTACTAACAACTTCAATACCAGGTTAGGTCATTGAATCTATATATTGATGCTTTAGATTAATCACTTGATGTCTTATTAGCCCAGATTATTGAGGTATGTAAGGAGAGAATGTAATGCTACTTAAGTCATTGCTTCATTCTATATGAAAAGAGCTATCCAATAATTGAAAGTCAATGTTAGGTCTTCAATTTTGCAGACAAAAAATTAAGAACTACATGTTCTTTTATAAAGTTACGCTTATTTTTATGTATAATCCCTTGTAATATTTTTTAACCACTCAAAAATTATCCAAAAGACTAAAATAATGGTCAAGAATCTTATTTCTATTCGATATAAAATTTGTCCCATTATGTGCTATAAAAAGGCTTTAAACCAATTTCTTAAAGGCACATACCTTACATGCTGACTATCCTTTGAATGACGATTTACTAGCCGAATAAATCCTGCCTATGGAAGAACAAGATACCCTGTTGAGGATTTGAATATGATGGTTCTTCATATTATACAGAACTGTATCAACACCAAATCACTTATCCCCGCAAGGAAGAAATAGGTTTGATCTTTTTAACACTCAACTATGGGATGCTGAAGTTTTTGTACCATCTATTATAACCCTATACCAACAAAGAAGTAGAATACAAAGCTCTAATTACTGGTATGGAGTTAAAAAATTTAACGGAAATTCAAATGGTCCAAATTTTCTCCAGGCTGGCAATTAGTAATCAATGAGATTGCAGAAGCATACGAAAAACTTAAAAACAAGACTCCATAAGTGCTACTAGCATATCATAAAGTTGCATGAACAAATATTTAAGTATTACCTATATGGAATATCCCGTGGTTGCAATGCCATCTCAAATGCTTTGGCAAGGCTAGCTAAGGGAATGTCCTACTTAGAAAAAGAGTCGGTGTCGATTGAGGCTCAGGGTTGTCGAGTCCTTTAACCTATTGACATGGGGTATGTTTATAGACATAAGATTAAAAGGCAGTTTGCTATCATAACATTTGAGGAATAGGCTCATTGGAGACAACCATTTGTAGATTACTTACATTAAGGCAAACTATCTCGATAAATATCATTAGCCTATTTGGTGAAATCGAGAGCATTATCCAACACACTTATAGATGACACACTATACTAAAGATCCTTCAACTATATGTCTAAAATGGTTATGAAATGTTGGGATATGTATAAACAGGGATCATGAGCTTCACGGTGGATATGCCATACGAATCTCATTTTTTTTATCCTCATATCTTCAAGTGTTTTTACCTAGACAAATTTGAATCTAACACATGCTTATGTACTATGCTCATTTGAGGAATTACTTTAGGTGTTGGGCCCTTTCTAAATATGATATGATAAATAACATGGAAAAGGAATCTAGTCAATTATAGCGAGTTTCTTTTATATGTTCCAACGTCTCTCAACTGTTAATGACGATTGCCTGCTATGATGCTCATAAGTGTTTGGAACTGTTCATCTTCCGAAAGCAGCTGAGAAAGGAAATAAAGTTGAAAAGTTATTGCGTTCTTTCAACTCCAAAAGCACCATTTTTATAAGCACAGGTTCAGATTCCCAAAACTGCCAGCATTTTATTGGTTCTTTGTTCTGGAATTTAAAAAATGAACCCCACTTCACTGTATCAGAACTTAAATCCAATTAATTTCCACATGACCAAAGCTGCTTCAAATGTGCATGTAATAGTGTTTTAATGGGCCATAGATAGCATGTAACTATGGAACTTTATATTCTTAAAAATACTAAAAACAAAGTGAGGCTGGACATGATAGTTGATAAGAAGTCATTTCATGTTATTTAAGAACTTTTACTGGCTATTTGGGATCACTTTTTATGTTTATACTTTTATCTTTTATATTTATTTTACTATGTATATTTACTTAATCTAAGATATTTCTTGTCATAATATATTTAATTATTTTTATGAATAATGAATAAATTTAATGTATTTTGAATATTTCTAAGATTTGGTTTATTTAGTTTTTAAAAGACAAAATAAAAATATAAAGAAGAAAACACTAAAGAATAATGTTTTTTAAAATAAATTAAAAAATAAAATATATAGTGATTACAACCCACCCTTAAAACTTCATAGTTTTTCATTATTGTAATAGAGTTGTTGATTTTATGTTCAAACGACTTTAAGAAAATTGATAGGAAGTCATCTTAGTTTTTTAGGGAGGTATGCCACTCTTAAATAGGGTGGCCATCTTATAGGAATATGAAGTTGTGAATATTTACAAGCTCTGTTAAGCAGAGCTAATTATTAATAGAACTTTTTATAACTTAACTACAAACTTAATATTTAAACATCAAATCAAAACTTTTAAAGTATACACAAAATATTAAATTAATTACATCTAAATCATCCAGTGCTAAAACTTGAAATCAAAGGCAGAACTCGAACATATGGACTAAAGTAGTCTCATCATACTAGTCACCATATTAGATAGGTTTCTAGTCCGCTTGCCAAGATTATGATTAGTCTAATGATAGTTATTATATGATTATTTTGTTTTGTTACTAGTTTGGCTTGTTTCTATCCTGTTGTGATTCCTATTATTGATAGGCACTATGCCAGTTGATTTGTGCGTAGACTAAATGTTAGGCATTCTTATTAGCTTAATAATTATTTTCTATCAGGACTGTGCTTAGTAGAGACATGATAATAATATATTATAAATCAAATTGATGTAGTTTTTATTGTTATTGGCTTTTCTTTTTATTCCCCATAAACATTTTCTATTAGGATATAAGGCTTTGTACCTATTTACACTAATTATACTTGTATTTTCCTTACTTGCTATTTGTGTTGGTGTACTTTTATACTAATCTTTGTAGTTTAGAGCCTTAGTTAGGCATCTTTATTTTAAATGTAATTCATAACATTAGGTTAGGGCCTATGGGAATAGTATGTGCAAGTGATGACTTGCAACACCTTGAG
>NW_018164772.1:286701-289506 GCF_001263595.1 Phalaenopsis equestris | reverse complement strand
TTTCAAATCCTTATGAATTTTCTGTTTTTAAATTTTCTGAGGGGTAAACTTGTTTGCTTTTGCCTTTTGGCTTAACTGCAGATTTATATTCAGATATATATTTAGCTTTTTTTAATGCAGATTTATAGTTTATGGTGACCTGCAGTTTGAATATGTTGACCTGCAGATTTATATTCAGATATATATTTAGCTTTTTTTAATGCAGATTTATAGTTTATGGTGACCTGCAGTTTGAATATGTTGACCTGCAGATTTATATTCAGATATATATTTAGCTTTTTTTAATGCAGATTTATAGTTTATGGTGACCTGCAGTTTGAATATGTTGACCTGCAGATTTATATTCAGATATATATTTAGCTTTTTTTAATGCAGATTTATAGTTTATGGTGACCTGCAGTTTGAATATGTTGAGATTTCAGTCATAGCTTTTGAGCTCTAAGATTCATTCCTTTCATTCCTATTAATGCTGTTACATTAAGATAAACTTTTGTTTGCTTATACATTACTTTGGTTGAAGTTGTTTGGAGCTGAATATTGGAAATAACTTTGTTTTATAAATAATTTCTTTGGAAAAGTGATAACAACCTGCTAAAGTTGAGATTAATGGCAACCTGCTATTGCTTTTCAGTTTTGCTTTTTAATTTCGGTCATTGCTTATACATTACTTTGGTTCAAGTTGTTTGGAGTTGAATCTTCGAAATAACTTTTAATAGGAAAGTGATTCATGAATGGTAATAGCAAAAAGCTCCATCCAAACACGCTTCTGAACCGACAGGTGGTTCAAAAAGCTAAAACCAACGCATCTTTAAACAACAAAACAATATTAAAACATTTCTACCAATAATGTTAATATAGTATTCGTCTTTGTTTCAATCTGCCCCAATTTCATTGTAAGACACATAATTGATGCAAAGAAGTGAATCATTTTTAGAATCTTACTTGAAAAATTGCAGTTGTATTGATTGTGAATGAACATCATTTTTTTTTAAAATTTTCAATCACCATAAATTGAGCCAAGTAATAGTGAGACTTGATGCAGACAAGAGAGCAGAAGATGATGGCTAGTAAAGATGATGGCAATTTGAAAAAAATGAATCAAGAGAGCCGAGTTGTTCAAGAGATAATGAGATGTTATAACATCTTATTTGCAAGTCAACCATCTACTAAAGTAGCATTCTCAAACTATGTTGAAGATTGAAGACAAGAACAATAGATATTTTTATTAAAAAAAAAACATTGGAGGGAATTTTATTCCACACAAATAAAACATTACAATGGGCAAGCAAGAGGTCCCCTCTACGCCCCACATACAACTCACACATAAAAAAAAAAAGAACAACACACCCCACTTACACTTACAAAACCAACACAATCAAACTCCCAACAAAACCAAATCTCTTAACAGCAAAAAGTACAACTCCAATTGCAGAAGCTTGAATACAAGAACAAATTGAACCTTAGCACCCAAACAAGCAGTCCAATGCACAGGTTCATTTCCATCCTATTTAATATGAGACCAAACAATATCAATATTTTTACTTAGATTAAAAATCCTCTTCATCTTTTTTTTGGAAACTCAAAGGATAATCCAAATTATTATTGCAAAATTTCCAAAGAAGCAATGAATTCATTTCTGATTGAATAAACTTCCATCCAAACTGCTTAGCAAGAATCAAAGAAAAAACAACTGCTTCAGCTTAACCTCTAGCGAGGCCCGCTGGGGGGGGGGGGGGGGAACAAGGATAGACGATGCAACAAACCAAGCCAGACAATTCCCATTGCAATCCCTACAAACACCTCCAACTCTGACTTTATCAATTTTTGAACTACCATCAATATTAATCTTGATAAAAGGTGCAACTGGTTTTTACCAAACAACCGATTTCTCCAAAGCAATTTTAGATTTTGAGCTCTGGCTTTAGTGAACTTTTTTTGGTTTGTCATGGAAATGGGTCTGCCCTTTTAAAAAGTTTAAGAAGTTAGGTGGATTTATTTATCCTTTGAAATTATTGGGTTTAGATTCGTCATAATTGTGAGACACAAATTTTGGGAATTTTTTCATGAGATGTGGGTTTAGGCTTGGGTGTTATTGGGTTTGGGTTAAATTCTAAATCATTTGGTTATTAGCTTTGGGTTTTGGGTTTAGCATGACTTGAGCTTGATTTGATTAATTTTTAACTTTGATCAATTTGTTTATATTTGTTTTAATTTAAATTAATTTGATTTTAATTAGTGATCTTAATGAACTTGGTTTCAATATTGAATTTAATCTTAGATTGATTTTTAATTTTCCTTATATTGATTTTAATAGTTTTGATGAATTTACATTTTTAACATTAGGATTGGTGACTTGATGATTTTAGGTTCCTTGATTTCTTACTTTGATTTCATTAACATAATTTTATAGCTTTTAATTATTTATCTTTTAATAAATTCAATTATTTTGAATTTTTTTTGGAATTGATATTTTTTTATTAGATATATCCATTTTTATTTAAATTTATGAATTTGATCTTCGGTTTATTTATGGGTGAATTTTAATTTTAATTTTATTTAATTTTTCATTTTACTCAATTGTTTCAACTTTTTATCTCCATTTTTTTAATTTATTTTTTTTTAATTGGTGATTTTAATCTGATTGAACTTTACTTTTGGTGTTGATCCAAATTTCATGCCTTTGGTAGGTTAAATTTGATTAAATTTTGATTGATTAAATTTTGGTGGATTTATTTATACTTGATTTTAATTTTGAATGACATTTAGATATTATGGTTTTTGGTGAGTTTATATATATATATATAT
>NW_018164772.1:283476-286680 GCF_001263595.1 Phalaenopsis equestris | reverse complement strand
TATATATTGAATTTAGCTTTAAATTGACTTGATGATTTTACCAAAATATCTATGACTTTCATTTTGATTAATCTGATGATTTTTTTTTTTTTGAGTTTGGTAAATTTAATTTTAGTGAATTTTTTTTGTTGAAATTAGTTTTCGAAGACTTAATTATATGGAGTTTTAGTTTTTCAGGGTGATTTGGTGGTTTTACTTTAAATTTGATTTCTTTTAATTTTAATTTCGCTTGTAATATGGATTTTGTTGAATTTGATATTAGTTTTGTTGTGATTAAATTTAATTTCAAGCTCATAATTGTGATGGTTAGTGTTTTAAGATTTCATGTAATTTTGATTTTTTTTTATCTTAGTTTTAATTTATGATTTTAAATTCTATTTGGTAATTTTCACTAGTTGGTTCCTCTTCTAGTCTCTTAGAAGAGCCACTAAGGAAAACATAAGGCTAGAACTTATGTGCCAAATAGAGGGAATGATATAGGCCACATATAATAATGAGGTAAACAGTCCTAAGGATAAAAGAAACGAAACACACAAGAAACAAAATAAAATGTGTTGACTTATAACCCTGCCAGGAAAGGACTGTCATCTGAACCAGCTAATCGTAGTAAAGACACGCATGATCGGTCTTGATTAACATAAGGCATGATAGGCTATTATATATTAGGAAATTGGTCTTACAATTCAATTAAAAAATTGAGTTGTTAAATTATGAATGGTATGCATAACATCTTAAGCCTAATGCGAGCATATTCTTACAATGTAAAATATGATTTTTAAGTTTCACCATATTCATGTGTTTTATTATTTTTTGTTAATTCTTAGTATCAAGTGAATAGTGCAGACTGTGAATAGGTATGCAAGTCGTTGATGATGAATGATTATCAGATATTTTCATAAAGCCAAATGACATGTAAAAGCATAACTCACTTTGTAAAGTGGTGACTTGAAGAACAAGTTTCTCTATTTTATGCAATGAATGAGGTTCTGAAATCAAGGAATAGATTTAATGCATATGCCTAAGTTGATCCTTTTGTGTGTATTCCTAAATCACTATGATTTTCTAATCAATTTTATTTAATGCCAATTTTTTGTGTTATAAGCATGATGTTTTTTAGGTGGGAATGAAAAATTTTATTTATTATTAGTTTTATTTATGAGTTTCTTGTAGCTTTGACAAATTTTATGTTACAATTATTTGGTTTGGGAAGAAAAGTTAGTTGTTAATGAGCCTACTAGAAGTCCATGCAAAAAAAAAAAACAAACCAACAAAATATTGATCTAAAATTTATTCAAACCACACGCACAAATAAAACAACACAAAAATGATGTTAAAAGGGTACCAAACCTAGATCTATGTCAAACTCATTAGCCAAAGTTGTCATCTGAACATCATTGTTGGTTTGGTTGTGGTTCATCATTTGCTTTTATTTTATCTTCACTTGGATGATTTAGATGCAAATATTTGACCAACTGATCATTGTTCAAGTTATGTTTGGTATTGTTTGTTCACTAAGGGTTTACTTTAAGTTTTAATGTTTTTAACATTTTACGAGTTTTGTTGATTTTTATATTGTTTGATATTTATTTGATTTTTAATAGAGATGTCTTTTAATTTGATCTTTAATAGGATTAGGGCTGTCAATTTGGCTCGTTGTTCGCGAACAGCTCGTGTTCGGCTCGTTAAGTAGGTGTTCGGCTCTTTCGTTTTAAGCCCTTCGGTTAAGCCTAACGAGCCGAACACGAACAAAAGTTTGTTCTCTTGATGTAAACGAGCCGAACACGAACAAAAGTTTGTTCTCTTGTGTTCGGCTCGAAAATAAATATATATAAATATACATAATACATATTCATAAAATCAAATATTATAAATTATAAATAATTAAAATTTTTAAAAAATAAGTTATCATATTTAAAAAAAAACTTTCCTATAAATTAAAATATATAAAAAAATATTAAGAATAATATATTACTATTACTTATATACTATTATATATTTATAAAATATAAATTATATATTTAATATAAGATATGTTAAAAAGTAACCCTAACCCTCGTTGGCTCATTCTCGTCTCCCGTCCGCCGTCTCCTCTAAAATTCGTCATCACGACTCGCGAGCTGCCTTTCCCTCATTCTCCGATTTTCCCTCATTCTCCTTTAAAAATCGGCGAAAGGCTTTCGGGTGCGAGAGCTTAGGGGTCTTCATTCATGTTTGTCTGCTAAGCTCTGGATCTATTTCTCCTCGGATAGTAAGCGTTGCCTCGACTGCTCGGTTTCCCTCATTCTCCTCTGAAAATCGGCTAAAAGTTTTTTGGTGAGAGTGCTTTGGGTTCTCCATTCATATTCGTCTGCTAATCTCTAGATCTATTTCTCCTCGGAGGTTTGAGTATCTTTTCTCTATTTTTTCATATTTATCTTTGGATTCACCTCTTAGCTTAAATTTTCTTAAATTTCTTTTAGATTTACTTAGATTTTTTGAGTGAAACCTAGTGTTTTAGGGGTTTTGACAATGAGATCTCGCATATTGCATTTAGATATGGTTTTTTATGGATGAGATCTATTGAAAGGGTTGTTGAAAATTTAAAAAAAACTGATCTCTACTTATCCTTCTCGGCAGTCGGCAGTGTTGGGTTTCTCAATGAATATGTTGCTGAAAATTCTGATTGTTGATTTGTGAAATTAGGTTTCTCAATATGTTGCTGAAAATTGTTGATTTGTGAAATTAGCAAAAAAAATTCGTGTGACTAGTTGTGTATGCTTTGATTGATAAAGTGAAAACCATATTTAAGTCCCTCAGATTGTTGATTTGTGATATTTAAGAAAATTCAGTTCAAGTCCCTTTAGTGGAAGCCTCATTTAATCCTCTAAAAATTGTGATGTAAAATGTGTATGATGCCTCAGATGGTTATTCTTACTCTTAATTTTGGAAGGCAACACAAGCTTGCAACCATTTTAAGATAAGAATATAAAATGATGCTTTAGATGGTTATTCTTACTCTTAATTTTGGAAGGCAACACAAACTTGCAACCATTTTAAGATAAGAATATAAAATGATGCCTTAGATGGTTATTCTTACTCTTAATTTTGGAAGGCAACACAAGCTTGCAACCATTTTAAGATAAGAATATAAAATGATGCCTTAAATGGTTATTCTTACTCTTAATTTTCAAAGGCAACACAAGCTTGCAACCATTTTAAGATAAG
>NW_018164772.1:278709-283376 GCF_001263595.1 Phalaenopsis equestris | reverse complement strand
TTTTTTTTTTTGTTGTTTTTTGCAATACAAATTCTTCTTATTCAATAAAAAAGTAAGTTTGTTAGGTAAAAGAACGAGGGATCCACTTCCACTACGTAAGCGAAGGAGATCTTAGAAACAAGGGAGCTGGAGGGATATTGGAGTCCTTAACTAGTTTTGTCTGCATGTTTGATGGATCTATTTCTCTAGCTGATATATAAAATAGGTCCACTTGGCCCTGCTCGAGATTCTACCAGTTTCAACATACAATTTACGGCTCCATGCCAATAGGTTCAGTGGACTTCACCAAGATCGATAGTCCAACGAAGTTAGAATTAGATCCTGCTGTCCTGAATCCATCGCTTCTAATCATAATAGTTTTAGCATTGCAGTCAATCTTTCATCAGGATTGGCAAATCAAACCTATCTTGATACTCACAATCAATTAATATATAATTTCAGGGACTTACGTGATCCAAGCCGTCCGGAGGTTTCTCATAATATTAATGCAGGCATAATGACTCCACTGGCAAGGCTTTTGAGGAACAGACCAGGCCCAACAGTTGGATTACTAAATTTCCATTACGAAATGACCAGGTTCGCTGTTCTGCAGGCTCCAGTAGCAATTGGAAGATTGCAATGTGCAAGAAATGAATTACTCAATTTATCAAAATTAAATATCGAATACTTGATGTTTGACTGTTTAACTAAAAATGTATGGTAAATAACAGTTAACCTACCAATTTTTCAAATATAAAAAACATATGATCTATTAGTAAAAATCATTGGCCATAAAGAAACCCTAGAACTTGACTTTTCAGAGTAAACGGAATGGAAAACTGAAGCTGTTTAAGTTCATGATCTCCAACATATACAGCTCGAGATCCCTCTCTCATGTGCATGAAATGTTACGTACAAATATTGTATATGTAGATTTGTGATATTCAAGTGATGTTATGACGATATTGTCATCATAATATCATCAGAATACCATCAATTCACCGATCACATTATCGAACACAATATTTTCACCTCTTTTCATGAGGGCCCAATCCTCATTAAAGTTAGTGAGAGAGAAAGAAATTACTGTTATCCGTGTGACCGGCAAGGAAGTGTTGGAGAATGGAAATCACGAAATTTGAAAAGGACGTGTTTTTTGGAGCCATTCGTGACTAGCCAATTCATTCACCATCGCCTATTTATGAACCAACGGAAGTAAAGGAAGGCTGCTGCTGTTTTCCTTCGCTCTCTTTTTAATACTTTACCAGTTCAAACTATAGAGAAGAAGACAGAGAAAGATAAATAACCTACCTAAATCAACACTAGCCTGACCCCATACTTATTTCCACACGCGCGCGCACAAAGACTGAGAGAGAGAGAGAGAGAGACCTGGTTACTGCCGCAGAGACGCTGGTCGACAGTGTGTAGTTTCCACCCGTGCGGAATAAACTCCTCCTGGAGGGGGACCAATACCTAGACGGCTAGTGCTTGAAATCTCTCAAGTTTGTAATATTACAAAGGGCATATTTCTCAGAATGATTTTGTGGGTGATCATTTGAAGCTCAAAAATTCATTTGAAAAGCTGCAAGGTAGCAAATATTCATGAGTAGAACTATATTTAATTTCACATCAAAAATTCCAGCTTTTTCTCAAAGCATTTATCTATAGTATATGTCATATATATAGTTGTGAGATATACTAAAAGATGTTGTGTATGTAGAGGATGTTAAGATTATATTAAGTTTGTTGGATACAGGCAAAAATTTTATGTACTAAATCGTCCACATGGATGATATGTGTAAATGTAATAATCAACATCCAAGAGAAAAAAATCATTAAATGTGTCAAAGACAAGAAAAGGTGTGCATTTTATCTTTGTATAACCAAGTACATCATGATAATACCGTTAATACATTAATAACATACACATTAATGGCAAATGTCTTGTATATTATCCAGACAGAAGTAGGCCTGCATTGAACTAGAAATGCCAAGGTGGAAAAACAAATTTTTAAATCAAAGCCATATTATATGTCCCCTGAGTGGTAGTGAAATAACAACAAACACATCTCGCATGTCACCCATGTAGCGCATGTACTACTTGTGCATTCTCTAAGCCATGGCTTTGCATAATTGCAAATAATACATTTGTGTGTAATACTCTTTGTCATTTTCTAATCAAATACAAACATATAATCACCAATTTTCCACCACCTAGGAAAAGAATAAACCTCTGCTATAACTTGTCAGCTGTGATGAAATTGTTATGAAATTATTTTGAAATTTTTTTGAGTTATTTTTAGAAATTAAATTTAATTATTAAAAACAATAAAAATTTTATACTGTTATGAAATGATATTTTTAATTTTCAACTATCAGATGTGTACTTGTTAAAATTTTAGTATAAATAGCAAAATTGTGTCTGTCTGAATGAATTTTTATCTACAAAAAACTGCAAATTAATTGTTTTTCAAACGTACAAATCAAACAGTTAAACAGATTATTCAGAATCAGCTATTTTTGAAACACACAAATAAAGCAGCTAGTCAGTTTATCAAAATGATAATCTGCTGATCGGCAGATTATCAGGATAAGCTGTTTATATGAATAAGTTGTAGCTGCCCCAAACAGATCCTAAATAAGAGAAGAGAAATAGTGTGTTAAATTACAGATAAATGAAGAAGTTCTTAATATTCTTTATATTCATATAAGATGTCAGTGATGAGCAAGCGGAGGATAACCAATCTTGTCATCCATAGCATACTTCACTGCCTAAAATGAACATGCACCCCTCTTCCCTCTTAAAATTAAAAATAATAATAATAATAATAATAATAAAGAAGTGAAGAAACTATACTCCAGAGGCGGATCCCTCGCCGGTCTGTTGACTACTCGGTGCAGCAGAAGGCAGACGCTTGCGCTTCTTTTTTTCATAGGGTATGCCGCGGGCCTTTGCCTGGGACTCCCGCACGTCGCGGAGGTAGATTCGGACGGCACGTGCGGCGAACGGGTTGGACTCGGGGCGTCCTCCGTTTTCCTCATAAGCGGCGCGGAGGCGGCCGATGAGAGCGTCGAGGGATCCCCAAGCCTGGCAAAGAGGGCAGGCGCAGGGCACGGGCGGGTTTGGCTGCCCGTAATAGGCGCAGGCTTGGGAATGAACTTTGGTTTTACCGAATTGGTCGAGGTATTTGAGGAACTCGATGACGTGGGCGCCGCTGCAGCGGGGAAGAGTGAGGGGCGGATTGTGGTTTTTTAAGTACTGCAGGAAGGTGTTCCAGTCCCGGCGTTTCTGGGATTCGTAGCGGCTTGGTTGGGAGGAGGAGGATGACGCGGCAGTTGTTTCTGTGGGTTTAGAGGAAGAAGGGGGCTTCCCGTCGGGAGCTGGATCCATGGGCCGGGTTTTATTTTTGGTTGGATTGGCGGGCTGGTGGTGTTTTGGAGTCCATTTGGATTCAGGTGGCGGGGGTTTTGTTGTGCGTGAAGAGAGAGTCGATGGAAGGAGGAGGGGATGGGGAGAGGGGATGGGAGAATTGGATGGGACGTTTGAAAAAGCGAAGTATTTGATGGATTGGGGAGGATGAGTCTGTGGAAGGAGGGAGGTGGAGGTAACGTGGTGGCCCCTAGTGGAGGGTGGGGTTCGGGCGAGGGCCCGTTCGGGGTTTGGACGAGGAAGGGAGCTATGATGAGGCGAGGTTTCGGTTGTGGGGTTTGGGTGGTGCACTGAATGTGAGGGGTATTGGAGAAGGGAGTGGGGACGGAGGAAGGAAAATGGTAGAAGGATGCTTTATGATAGAGATTATTTATATTTGTTTTTATTATGTTTAAGTATGAAAAGCCTTAATTTCTTAGAAGTTTTCCTACTTCTCTATGTATGTCTTAAAATAGACCTGAATTGGTGGCACTTAATACCTACAATTCTCTTTGTCTTTATTGTGTACGTTTTTCTTTTTTTTCGGTATGCATTGGTTAGTATAAATTGGGTGTTGAGCTGCAATGTAAGACACACACTCCAAACTTGCTTCATTTCTTCTTTCAAAATAATACAAAGTGAATTCTCAAAAATCTAGTCTCATTTTCTTTCAATTTATCCTTCAGCGATCCATTAAATTGGAACCAACATTTGGTATCAGAGCCAAGTTAGCCAAAGAACATGTCGTCACCGAGCAAAGCTATCATAGGAGATATGACAGCAATGAAGATCGAAAGAGAAGCGACCTTAACACTCACTTATTAGTTACTCACGAAGAGTAACTACTCGGTGTGGGCGTTGAAGATGCGGCGTTGAAGATGTGTATAAACCTACAAGCTCAAGGAGTGTGGGACGTCGTGGAGCAAGACGAGGTCGAAGAGCGTAATGATAGAATGGCCCTCGCTGCCATATATCAAGCGCTACCAGAGGACGTTCTTCTCATGGTGGCAGAGAAGAATTCCGCCAAGCAGGCATGGGAGACACTAAAAACGATGCACGTCAACGTGGAGCGAGTCAAGGGGGCGAAAGTGCAGATCCTGAGGACCCACTTTGAGGTGATCTGCATGATGGACGGAGAGACGGTGGACGATTTCGCCATGAAATTGACGTCAATTGTGACAGGCATCCGCTCGTTGGGAGAGAAGGTGGAGGAGATCTCCGTCGTCAAGAAGTTCCTTCGAGCCGTACCACAAAAATACATGCAGATCGTCACTGCCAT
>NW_018164772.1:268917-278330 GCF_001263595.1 Phalaenopsis equestris | reverse complement strand
GAGACAAACCTCGAAGAGTTCACGCAAGAATCGTCCAAGGAGGAACCAGAGGGGGTGTTGCTCAATGAAGAAAAAGTCAGGGCGAACCTCCTCACAAGTGGCGAGGAGTATAATCACACTGATGTATGGTTTCTTGACAATGGAGCAAGCAACCACATGACAAGCCATTGAGAGAAGTTCAATCAACTCAACGAGAAAATCACCAGAAATGTGAAGTTCAGAGACGGCTCACTCATCGAGATCAAGGGTAGAGGAACCATCCTGTTTGTATGCAAAAATGGCGATCAATGTCTAATGACTGAGGCATAACATTGAGAGAAGTTCAATCAACTCGACGAGAAAATCACCAAAAATGTGAAGTTCTGAGACGGCTCACTCATCGAGATCAATGGTAGAGGAACCATCCTGTTTGTATGCAAAAATGACGATCAACGTTATATGACTGAGGTATATTACATTCCAAAATTAAAAAGTAATATCATAAGTCTCAGTCAGATGACAGAAGAAGGCAACACGATCACCTTAGTTGGCTCGTACTTGAAGATGTTCGACCGAAATGGCGCCCTGTTGATGAAGGTGGAAAAATCGTCAAATCGGTTGTACAAGATTTCTCTCAAGACAAGTCAACCCGCTTCTCTATTAGCATCACTAGCAGATCTGGCTAGGTTATGGCAAGCGAGACTTGGGCATGTAAACTTTTATGCGCTCAAAATGATGGGGGAGAAGAAGATGGCCATAGTGCTGCCTAAGGTCACACACCCCAACCAAGTGTGTGAGAGTTGCATGATTTCAAAGCAAACAAGACTGATGTTTCCTGCCCAAGCCAACTTCCGAGCCGAGCACCCTCTACAACTTGTGCACGCAAATTTGTGTTGTCTGATCACCCCTACATCACTCGCTGGTAACAAGTATTTATTTTTACTTGTTGATCATTTTAATCGTTGGATGTGGATGTACATGCTTAAAGGAAAAGGGGAAGCTTTTGAAACATTCAAGAAGTTCAAGAAGCTCGTGGAGAACACGTCGGAGTACAAGTTGAAAACTTTGAGAACTGATCGAGGTGGCGAGTTCACTTCCAGCGAGTTCACTTCCCAGAAGTTTGTGAAATTCTGCAAAGAAGAGGGAGTCAAGCGTCACCTCACGACATCGTACACACCTCAACAAATTTTGTGAAATTCTGCAAAGAAGAGGGAGTCGAGCGTCACCTCACGACATCGTACACACCTCAACAAAATGGTGTGGTAGAGAGGAGAATTTGCACCGTGATGGGCCCCGGAGAAGCTTGCTTAAAAGCATGCAAGTCCCGACAAACCTCTGGGGAGAAGCTGTACGACATGCGGTGTATCTCTTGAATCGCTTGACAACAAATGTGCTAGGAGATTGTACTTCTTACCAAGCATGGTTCGGCAAGCGACCTCATTTGAAGCACTTGAGAGTGTTTGGATGTACCGCACATGTGAAGGTTGTAAGTCCACATCTCAAGAAGCTCGATGATCGAAGTCAAGCAATGGTGTATCTTGGCGTCAAAGTCAGAAGTAAGGCGCACAGATTTCTCGATCCACCACGCAGAAAATTTCTTGTAAGCAGAGACGCAGTGTTTGAAAAGGAGAAGAAGTGTGAATGGTGCAATGATGATGACGAGCTCGTACAAAATTCTATGGAGTTCAAAATTTTACAAGATGACGGAGAAGTAGCGGGCTCAACCTCGCCAATGACACCAGTGGCCACGCCGAACTCTCAACGACGACAAGAGAGCTCGGGAAGATCTACAACCAAAGATGCTCCCAAGAAATTATGTTCACTTGTCGAGGTCTATGCAGAAGCACCACTAGTAGAAATGGATCTTGATGAATTGTTGTTACTCACTACTGACGAGTCAACAACATATCACGAGGCGGCAACCGAGCGGAATAAGGCCATGCAGAAAGAGCTCGAGTCCATCGAGAAGAACAAGACGTGGGAGCTCACCGACTTGCCACCCGGTCACAAGCTCATCGGCTTGAAATGGGTGTTCAAGTTGAAAAGAAACAGCGAAGGCAACATCCTCAAGCACAAAACAAGATTGGTGGTGAAAGGTTACGTGTAGAAGCAAGGAGTTGACTTCGAGGAATCCTTCGCACCGGTGGCAAGACTCGATATTGTCATGTTAATTCTTTCCCTCGCAGTTCATCGTGGGTGGGAGATCCACCACTTGGATGTCAAGTCGGCGTTTCTCAATGGAGATATTGAAGAAGAAGTCTACGTCACCCAACCTGAAGGATTCATTGTCAAGAATGAAGAGCACAAGGTGTACAAACTGTCCAAAGCTCTCTACGGACTACGCCAAGCACCAAGGGCGTGGAACACTTGTCTTAACAAGAGAATAATGAGTCTAGACTTCATGAAGTGTCCTTAAGAGCAGGTTATGTACACAAGGAATCACGGAACAGAAGTACTCATCGTCGGCGCATACGTTAACGATTTGATCGTAACGGGATCCAGCATTGATGGTGTTGAGATATTCAAGAAGCAAATGATGAAGGAGTTCAAGATGAGTGATCTTAGGATACTCTCATACTACCTCGATATCGAGGTAGACCAAAAGAAAGACCGCATCACAGTGAAGCAATCGACATACTCAAAGAAGGTGTTAGAGTAGTTTGAGATGGTAGACTGCAACCCGAGCACATATCCAATGGAAGCATAGTGAAGCAATCGACATACGCAAAGAAGGTGTTAGAGCAGTTTGAGATGGTAGACTGCAACCCGAGCACATATCCAATGGCAGCAAAGTTGCAGCTCAGATTGGCATGGTGAGTCGTTACATAGAGCAACCTACCACTTTACACTAGCAGGTCGTGAAGCATATTCTTCGTTACGTGAAGG
This sequence comes from Phalaenopsis equestris, assembly GCF_001263595.1. Lineage (NCBI taxonomy): Eukaryota > Viridiplantae > Streptophyta > Magnoliopsida > Asparagales > Orchidaceae > Phalaenopsis > Phalaenopsis equestris. The sequence goes on along the minus strand of NW_018164772.1, from coordinate 275,465 downwards.
GAACAATGAGCTACAGGACACGCAGTTGGCATGGTGAGTCGTTACATAGAGCAACCTACCACTTTACACCAGCAGGTCGTGAAGCATCTTCTTCGTTACGTGAAGGGAACAATGAGCTACAGGATTCAGTACAAAAGAGGACAAGGAGCTGAAGAACTCGTCGGTTTTACTGACAGATCTCGTCGATGATATAGACGGCAGGAAAAGCACCGGAGGGATGGTGTTTTACCTCAATGGGAACCTAATCACTTGGCAATTTCAGAAGCAGCGAATTGTTGCTCTATCATCCTGTGAGGCAGAGTTCATGGCAGCCACTGTTGCATCATGCCAAGCATTAGGATTGAGAAGTTTGTTGAGCGAAGTGACCCGAAGCCAGCCAAAACCAGTAACTCTATACGTCGACAACAAATCTACAATAACATTGATAAAGAACCCGATGTTTCATGGACACAGCAAGCACATCGACACTCACTTCCACTTTATTCGGTGTGTCGAGAATCAACAGATCGTCATGGAATTCAACTTCCACTTTATTTGGTGTGTCGAGAATCAACAGATCGTCATGGAATTCATAAGCATCGGAGAGCAACGTGTGAATATTCTAACAAAGGCTCTATCAAGAGTCAAATTCGCGAAAATGCGAGAGCTGCTTGACGTAAACAACTTCGAACTAAATCAAGATTACGAGGGAGATTGTGAGTCTAATCTTGAATGCATTGCACAATTAGTGGAATAAATATAGGTCTTAAAATAGACGTGAATTGATGACACTTAATACCTACAATTCTCTTTGCTTTTATTGTGTACGTTTTCCTTTTTTTTCAATATGCATTGGTTAATATAAATTGGGTGTTGTGCATGTAAGACACACACTCCAAACTTGTATCATTTCCTCTTTCAAAATAATACAAAGAGAATTCACAAAAGTCTAGTCTCATTTTCTTTCAATTTGTCCTTCAACGATCCATTAAATTGACGATCCATTAAATTGGAACATCCATTAAATTGGAACAAACATTCTCTTTCTCTATGACTTTCTTACATTTTTCAAAATTTCTATAATAAAAGACAACTCCTAATAATTAGATAAACAATAAATTAATGTAAAACCAACAAAAAAATCAACATTTTTCAAAAAAAAAAAAAAGCCAACAATACTCAACAATTTAAAAATAAAAAAATTTGTTTTTCAATCACAATTTTACACAGCCCTCAAAACCATTAATAACCCTTAAAAAAGAGATTTTTAAACTAAATAGCGATAATACCATACGTGCCACTCAATTCGTATTCATAAAATATTATGGAACATGTCTTTTCATGAGAGATCTCCTCCACCTACTGAAAACTTCACCGCAGTTAAACTCTTTTTTTCCATTGTTGGGAATCGCGTATCAGGTGACATTGTCCGTCTTAGATGGATTATATGAAAAGCCAGTCTCCTCTTAATAAAATTCTGTGAAAATGACACGGCACCGATGCCTTTATTTTATCATGGACTTCAGAACTCTGGCAAGATTCTGTGAATAAAATTCCCATATCGAGCTCCAACACAGGGATTAAAGTATGCAGACGATTCACGAGAGAGCTTTATTGTTTCTGTTAGGATGATTCCAGTCGATTTGACGTAACAGAGGACTCCGTTTCCTTCCGCCTTCATGCATGAAATTCTGTAATAAATAGCAGTGGGGTCTAATTTCGTGAAAGATGTTCATTTCCTTACTTTTGTGTTGCAGTGATGGAAAGCAAAACGTTGTTTTCATTTTTGAATCAACATCCCTTTGGATTGCGTTTAGGAGGATGTGTGTTTGGGTGTGATTTCAAAGTCGCTTGTGATTTTCAGCTATTTTTCATTTAAAAGGTAAATTTTTTGTTTGGTTGATTCGGTAAAGCTGGATAACTGGATGTTTGATTGTTTGGTTTGAATATAATAAGGTTTTGCATGGATATACATATCAGTAATAGAAGGAGAAAGTATTGCGCCGCGTAATTAAACAATTGCCTTTATTGATATATAGGGGTGTAAACGAGCCAAACATGACACAAGCACGCTCAGACTTAGCTCGTGTTCAGCTCGTTTATATTGAGCTCAAAAAGTGTGTTCGTGTTCTGCTCGTTTGCTTACCGAGCCAAACACAAGCTGTTCACGAACATAAAGTCGTTTTGACAATCCTAATCACGTAGCCATAAGATGTTAAAGATTATGGCAAGATTTAAAATATCATTTGAATTTAATTTAATAATTTTTATTCTATTTTCTTAATTAATACTTTTAATTGATTATAAATCTTTATAGTCTTATAGTCAATTAATTTTTAAAAAAATACTACTCATTAAAGAGATATACATATATAATTGATTAGTAGTATTTCGAGTCAAAATGAGTCGAACACGAATGAACAAATATTTGTTCGTGTTGTTCGTGTTCGGCTCGTTAACTTAACGAATGAGCCGAACTCGAGCATCTTAACGAGCTGAACAAGAGTTGTTCATGAACAACGAGCCGGTTTGATAGCCCTATATATATATATATATAAAAGTCAAGGCGAATTATTACTTAATGAAAAATTATATGATGTTAAATTCGTAAATTTGAAAAATTTTTGAGTTAGCACTGAGAAAATGATAGATATAAAGAGAGAGAGAAAGAGAGAGTTTAATGCCTTATGTAAATGGACATTGTTCAGAGTCTGTGTGTCAAATAATAATGCTCGTTCAACAACATATTTTTTATACTATAATTTGGATAGTGGAGCATTATTCTACCATTTTATGACACATCATCTTCTCATGCTTAACATAGAATTGATTAAGACGTGGGAAGCTTCCTTTAAATGTCATATTAGATCGCTGAAAACATAGTTTTTGATTTTCATCAATAATTTGAAACATTTTGGTTGAAAATGATTTTAAAGAAATTTAGTTTTGTAACTTATTGTCGCCGCCGTCACCAGCTCTTTGGTCTTGTCGTTTGCTGATGTCATTGTTGTCGAGGAGTTGACACTTTGTTATCCATTACATCGCCCTTCTTTGAATAACTCTCTTTCTTAGATCATATAGGTGATCATGAGAAATTGAGAAACTCGAGGGAAAAGAATGGGTCAAATAATAATGGAAACAAACAAAAAAAAATAAGAGGAAAACTTTCTTGTGATGATCATTGTAGAGGGAACTCTTGAGTGTTTGAATCCCGAGATACTCGTGCAAAAAAAAAAAACCACATTTAAAACCCCACAATCAGATATTTAGGTATGATACATATTATGGGAGTTCACATTCTCCTATCTATAGTTAATTACGTCTTAAACAGTTAATAACGCTTAAGAAAACTTCTGATTAAGGTTATAATTTGTTCTCGAAAAGTTTTAAGTGTTATTTCTCCAGGAAAAGAACATCAAAATCCCATCTAAAGGGTAGTAGATTTCCAAAGGTTCAACACTATCCTTAAAAGTTATGTTTTCATTTTGTCTTTAATGGTTTATTTGAAATTTGTCATTTGGTTTAAGGTCTTGAAGTTTTGTCCATACAAAACATATTACACTCTAATAATACGTAAAGTAGATCTTGAGTGTTACCCGCCTTGTGTCTTTGACAACCCTGCAAAACAAAGTTAATATGAAAATTACGTTTTATTAATTTAATTAGTTATTTTTTTTTATTTTTAGATAACCCGGTCAATAATTCCATGGCTCCGTCGTCTCGAAGTCATCAGTTACCCTGATCTATTTAGTCTGAGAGGCGATCAAACCTACTCTGACCAGAAGATTTTAGCCAGCAACCACAAATTGCATTGTCCAAGAGATCTTTGTACACCCAAATATTTTAGGTTAAAGTTGCGTTCAATGATCTTTATTCATTAAAGTTTTAATGTCTTTTTCAGATTTTAGGGGCTAAAAATTTTAGGTTGCTTACGTCTTATTAGTTAATTAACATATCTCCCTATCTATTTGCACTGCACTATGGACTGTTTTTCCTTCACCCAATAATGCAAAGTGATTCTTAATAGTTGAGGAATACATAGCCCTCCAGGGTCATTATGAATTCACAACAAATTTTAACATATTGATTGGGCAGATCGAATATGTAAATGTAGCATAAAGTAATGAATCGTCAAAAATATGAAAGAAGAGAAGTTTTAAGCAATTTTAATCCTACAGAAGCTTAACTCTCATCACAAGGAGAAATATAAGAAAACTACTCGGACTTCATGGGGGATAACAGAACAAAACATGATTTATATTAAAACTTAAGTTGAACAAACTTAAACAGAAGTACAAAATAATTATCTTGAACTCTTTTCCCAAGCAAATTTAAAGTTTCCTTGATGAATTTTCAACTCTTCTTACAAGCTTACTTCAAAATACAAAAACAAAGTCTCACACACCCACACACAAGACTCTCTCCAAAGACTCACACCAACACTAGACACCAAAGTTCTTCCCTACTTTTCCAATCCCTTTTTCAGTCAACCAATGGCTCTATTAAATAGAGCTTTCAAAATAACTAAGAGTCACTTTAAGAATCTCTCCAAAATTTGTCAACATTCAATGCACAAAGTCAAAAACTTTCTCTGACGCCAAGGAGCCCAACTGTGGCGCCTAGGTGCTACCCTTCTAGAAGATGCACATAATTGACTGGAGCACAGGCGCCAGATCTTAGCGCCATGGCGCTAGAATTTTTTGCAGTCTGACGCTTAGCCGCCAGAAGCCGGCGTCTAGGTGCTAGTTTAAGATTTTAACTCCTTGCTCCATTTTACTTCAGTTTCGCAATTTTTTCTCCAAAATTCCATTTCTTGTACCTGAAACTAAAAACATGCAAAATACCTTTCAGTAAAGTGCAATGTCATTAAAAATGAGCATAAAATACATATAAAAAATTAAAATATTTAAGGTGTATCAAGTCCCCTCAAACTTAAACGTTATTTGTCCTCAAGTAATACTACAACTTAAAAATATGTTGATTTATGTTAGTCAGTTTTTCTTAAGATGACATTAAATCAATTTTTTTAGTATTAAACTTAGGAATTCTCATTTTCTATTTAATTCAAAAATAATGGAAAATTTTTCAAACTTTAAATTTTTAGAAAAATATTAATTTCATAACTTATGAATTCTAAAAAAATAATTTTTCTATTATTTTCTGAAATTAAGCTCAAGATTGATCCTAAGTTTTCTTCCTTAGATAGATTCAAGTGAAATTAATTTTAAATTAAGTTCTAATCTTCAAGCTTCTCCCCACATATTTTCTTTTTCTTTTCTTTTCCTTTTAATTCAGGTTTTTTTAATCCTTACTTATTTATGTGATAATTACTATATTTGGATAGACCTTTAATGATTTTGACTTCTTTATGTGAGAATTACTATATTTGGATAGACCTTTAATGATTTTGAATTTCACTAATAATATTAAAAAAAGATTTTTTAATAGAGTTTAAATTCTTCAAAAAGTATTATGTAATATTAAAAAAAAAAATTAATAGAGTTTAAATTCTTCAAAAAATATTATTCTAACAATCCCTAATTTTTCAAAAATTCAATTTTTCCTACTATAAATAATAAAATCATTTCCCTATTATTTTCTACTAAACATATTAACTTTTGTTTCATCCTTTTTACTAAAGTATTTACTAAGTTTTCCTATTTCCTTTTTATAATTAAAATTTCAATAATCGTAAGATAATTCCACATAACAAAAATCATTTTTCAAAAAAAAATTATTTGTAGTTTCTCTTAGAACAAGTAAAGTTTAACTTTGAAAATTATTTTTCCTCCTCCCCCAAACTTGAATTTTTAAATATTTTACATTCAATTACATAAAAATGTAGAAGGAAGAAAAAGTAAAAATTGAATCTACCAGCTACAACAACATTTTATCAAATTCATATACATGCATAATCAGAACAGAATGATTACAGGAAAAAAGTAATTCTAGCATAAAACTTGCTTGCAATAATATTAAACTAAAAGGAAGTATACAAGTAGTACATGTACTAAATGTAAAAGTGGAAATGTTTAATACTCAGGTTCATAATTTTATAAAGAGAATTATTATATAATAATTATGCAGGAACATAAAGATAAGTCTGTCTAACATTTATTTCATAAAAATAAAGATACAAGCATAGTTTACTATACGATCACAACATTACTCTTACAACTCACATATATTGATCCAACACAAATAAACAATAAATTCCACAAAAAGGAGGGGACTGAAATATATATATTTCATTTCGTGTGCATAGTTGCTAAATGCTGCCACCATGACACCAGCTGAATTTTTGGCTATGACGCTCGAGCACAAACTTCTGGCACCTAGGTGCCTAAATGTAGCTTCTAGGCATTAGTGCCTAAATTTGTACTACTTCACCAAAGGTCTAATTAACATGTCTCGACCTCATCTTAACCATTAAAATTAGTATTTTATGAATCAACTCAACATGTAGGTCTCATAACACACAACGCTTGACACAACACACATCATAACAATAAAATAATCTAAATCAAACCGCACAGATAAATATGGGTTGCCTCCCATAAAGCGTTTGG
>NW_018164772.1:263061-268817 GCF_001263595.1 Phalaenopsis equestris | reverse complement strand
CATCTAAAGGGTAGTAGATTTCCAAAGGTTCAACATTATCCTTAAAAGTTCTGTTTTCATTTTGTCTTTAATTGGTTTATTTGAAATTTGTCATTTGGTTCTGATAATTTAATTATGATAGACCTTAAATATTTGAAATTAGTGTAGTAGATTTTCTTTATTGTTGTGACTTTCCTAATTTAAATTTCCATTTCAAATTTAAACCTTCCTGATGGGATCGATATTTGGGGCTTAAATAAAAAGTCCTGTATTACTTGATAACGATATGTGTACTTGCATAGAATCCCAAAATAAATTGCTTAAATTTTTTATTCAAAAAATAATGAACCAAGTTTCTGGCATCGCTGCAAAGCGGAGTCAACTTTATTAATTTTACACAACTATAATTTCGTTGATCACTAACATCTCGTATCAGAACCTAAAACTATAAATTAAATTGGGGGACTTTTGCCTGTCACTCTATAGTCCTCTAATTCTACAGCCTTTAAAGTTTGTTTTTCTATTTATTTTCACTCAACCCCATGAACTACATTCTCATCCATGAAATCAACGTGATTCTTACCATTTGTTGACAGAGACAATATCATCTCAGATCATACATGTTCTCACAACAGATATTAACATTTTAATTGGTCAAATCAAGAAGTAAATGAAGTACAAGGTTTAAAATCAACACAACTTCTTCCAACATTAAAGACTAGTACTTCTCGCAACTTACCTCCAATACTTAATCACTTATCATTTTAAGGAAAAAGATAAAGAAAACTACTCAGAATTCATGGAGAAAACATAACCACACTTGAGTTTGAAAATAGAAATCATGCTCACAAACAAGAAGTCTAAATTAAAATAAAATGTAGTTACACAGATGAAAACTTATCTCAAATCATCTCCACCAAATGTCTTGAAGCTCCTTTGAATATCTTCCTTCGCTTATCATACAAACTAAAACTTAAAATAAAAAGAAAAATGGGTGGCGACGGCGGCGTATGTGGTGGTTGGGACTAGATTGGTCTCCCATATGATCTCCCTCAAGTCTTTTTTTATAAAAATCCAAGAGGTGCCTTGGTGTCTCTTCAAAATTTATCTCCATTCAATGAATCTTCTAGAAGTTCCTTCCTTTCAAAAGCCAATTGAATGAATTTTCGTGTCCATTAACTATTTCCTATGTTTTCACTAAGGGTTGCTTCAAACTCCTCTTCAATAATTCATCCAAATTCAATGAATCATCAGATAACTATTTCTGGCTTTTAAGCGCGGGTACCTGGCCTTAGGCGTGACTTTCTCTGTTTAACTGGCGTGTAAGCATCAATCCCGGACACTTGGGCGCCTCAGTTTATTTTTGCACCTTCTTCATTTTTGCTCCAAATTTAATTATTTTCCACTCCTTTCACTATTTTTAGCCATTTGATTGTGTTTAAAAAAACACAAAAAGACCTTTCATTAAAGCACAATATCTCAAAAATAGGTATAAAAATGTGTATAAAGACTATATAATTTAGGTGTATAAAAATCCCCCAAACTTAAAATGTTATTTGTCCTCAAGTGACACTTCAATCCCTTAAAACCAAATAATTAGATTATGTGTATGAGTTTCTTTAGGATATTCTAAAATTTTGATGTAGAAATATAATAGTCCAATTTAGAAAGAACTTTAGTGAAAGAGACCAACATAGAGTTTAGAAAATTTTAATGTAAATAAGTATGAAAATATGAGTTTCTATCTTGTTCAGAAATACTGTAAATTCTCTAAATATAGAATTTAGGCATTCTATCTTTTCCACTTAAAAATTTTTATTAAGCATAATTTTACTTACTATATTATATCCTTAAGCTTAAGTGTTTCTCAAGTCTTATACTTTAAAAAGATCAGATGTGGAAGCAATTTTTTATTAGCACTAATCCTCAAGCTTCTCCTCTCTTTTTCAACTTTCTTTTCTTTTTTTTTCTTTTTCTGGCAAGAATTACTATATTTGGATAGACCTTTAATGATTTTGAATTTTACTATCTCTTATTTAAAGTTAAGAACTTATTTTCTATTAACTTAAAATATAATATTAAAAAAAGATTTTTTAATAGAGTTTAAATTCTTCAAAAAGTATTATTCTAACAATCCTTAATTTTTCAAAAATTCAAATTTTCCTACTATAAATAATAAAACGATTTCCCTATTATTTTCTACTAAACATATTAACTTTTGTTTCATCCTTTTTACTAAAGTATTTACTAAGTTTTCCTATTTCCTTTTTATAATTAAAATTTCAATAATCGTAAGATAATTCCACATAACAAAAATCATTTTTCAAAAAAAAAATTATTTGTAGTTTCTCTTAGAACAAGTAAAGTTTAACTTTGAAAATTATTTTTCCTCCTCCCCCAAACTTGAATTTTTAAATATTTTACATTCAATTACATAAAAATGTAGAAGGAAGAAAAAGTAAAAATTGAATCTACCAGCTACAACAACATTTTATCAAATTCATATACATGCATAATCAGAACAGAATGATTACAGGAAAAAAGTAATTCTAGCATAAAACTTGCTTGCAATAATATTAAACTAAAAGGAAGTATACAAGTAGTACATGTACTAAATGTAAAAGTGGAAATGTTTAATACTCAGGTTCATAATTTTATAAAGAGAATTATTATATAATAATTATGCAGGAACATAAAGATAAGTCTGTCTAACATTTATTTCATAAAAATAAGATACAAGCATAGTTTACTATACGAGCACAACATTACTCTTACAACTTACATATATCGATCCAGCACAAATAAACAATAAATTCCACAAAAAGGAGGGGACTGAAATATATATATTTCATTTCGTGTGCATAGTTGCTAAATGCTGCCACCATGACACCAGCTGAATTTTTGGCTATGGCGCTCGAGCACAAACTTCTGGCACCTAGGTGCCTAAATGTAGCTTCTAGGCATTAGTGCCTAAATTTGTACTACTTCACCAAAGGTCTAATTAACATGTCTCGACCTCATCTTAACCATTAAAATTAGTATTTTATGAATCAACTCAACATGTAGGTCTCATAACACACAACGCTTGACACAACACACATCATAACAATAAAATAATCTAAATCAAACCGCACAGATAAATATGGGTTGCCTCCCATAAAGCGTTTGGTTTAACATCGTCAGCCCAAGAGTTCCTTCATGATCAAAATTCCATTTACGTAATCCTTGATCAATCGTTTATTCTTTTCTGGATCCTAGGATTCCTTCTAAATTTTTGAATTTTTATTTTTTTTTCATCTCTTCCTTTTCATATTGATTAAGATTATTGTTCCTCATATTTCTTTCTAGACTCAATATTCTTTTAATGATTTTCTCAATTTGTATATTAATATCATCCTTTAAATTTATAAGAAATAGATCTCTATATGATAATTCAAGATCTCTTAACTTTTGGATCAGATTCTCTCTGAATGATTCCAATTCTGGATCAAATTCTACTTTGTTACTTTTCTGTCTCAAGTTATATTTTAATTCTTTCCCGTGAGACTGAGAAAATGGTTGAGGTGGTTTTTCTATATCACAACAACATTTTATCAAATTCATATACATGCATAATCAGAACAGAATGATTACAGGAAAAAAGTAATTCTAGCATAAAACTTGCTTGCAATAATATTAAACTAAAAGGAAGTATACAAGTAGTACATGTACTAAATGTAAAAGTGGAAATGTTTAATACTCAGGTTCATAATTTTATAAAGAGAATTATTATATAATAATTATGCAGGAACATAAAGATAAGTCTGTCTAACATTTATTTCATAAAAATAAGATACAAGCATAGTTTACTATACGAGCACAACATTACTCTTACAACTTACATATATCGATCCAGCACAAATAAACAATAAATTCCACAAAAAGGAGGGGACTGAAATATATATATTTCATTTCGTGTGCATAGTTGCTAAATGCTGCCACCATGACACCAGCTGAATTTTTGGCTATGACGCTCGAGCACAAACTTCTGGCACCTAGGTGCCTAAATGTAGCTTCTAGGCATTAGTGCCTAAATTTGCACTACTTCACCAAAGGTCTAATTAACATGTCCCGACCTCATCTTAACCATTAAAATTAGTATTTTATGAATCAACTCAACATGTAGGTCTCATAACACACAACGCTTGACACAACACACATCATAACAATAAAATAATCTAAATCAAACCGCACAGATAAATATGGGTTGCCTCCCATAAAGCGTTTGGTTTAACATCGTCAGCCCAAGAGTTCCTTCATGATCAAAATTCCATTTACGTAATCCTTGATCAATCGTTTATTCTTTTCTGGATCCTAGGATTCCTTCTAAATTTTTGAATTTTTATTTTTCTTTCATCTCTTCCTTTTCATATTGATTAAGATTATCGTTCCTCATATTTCTTTTTAGAATTAATATTCTTTTAATGATTTTGTCAATTTGTATATTAATATCATCCTTTAAATTTATAAGAAATGGATCTCTATATGATAATTCAAGATCTCCTAACTTTTGGATCAGATTCTCTCTGAATGATTCAGATTCTGAATCAAATTCTACTTGGTTACTTTTTTGTCTCAAGTTATCTTTTAATTCTTTCCCGTGAGACTGAGGAAATGGTTGAGGTGGTTTTTCTATATATTATTTAGGCAGCTAGTGTGCAAAATGGATATGTTATAGAATTTAGAAATGATTTATATTTCACACACTAGGGGTTCTACATAATTATACTTATCGTTTCAAGTAATATAGAGCTTTCTTTAAAAACTCTAGTATCGATCTCACAAGGAAGCGAGGTAAGAAATCTCTTATGCTAATTCTAATTTACTATTATCAGGACTTAGTTTTGAATTTTTTAAAAAGTTTGGTTTTCCTAAATTCACTAATTTACTTTAAAATTAAAGTTCACTAAATTAAATAAAAAATAATAATCTAAGGATACTGGTTAAATTTTGGGAAGTTCTTGTATAATCAAAATCCCTTTCCCCTTGTAATGAGATCATCATCAGTATAGGAATCAAATGTTTAAATGTTAAATGTAGTTTTGTGCCAAATATAGGCATACATATTTTTTACCCTCTTCCGAAGGCATAAAGAACATTGGCTAATCTAAAGTAAGGTTCTGAATGTTTTCAGGCTATGCAAGGTAAGTTGTAGTCTTCCACTTCCAGATTACCCATTGTGCCCTCTCTATAGGACTAAGCGATTATCATTAATTACCCACATTCATTCTTCTTTATCTAAAAATTTTATCTTTTGAGAGCATCAACATGAGTGTAGCATATTTCCATAAAATTTTTCATCTTGACTATGAAAGAGATAGATAAACATCAAAATTTTCATTTGCTCTATTTGGTCTCAGAATAATATGAGTGAGAAACATATATGTGGCAATAATACACATCTATGGGGAAATACGATAAAATGTTATCATCAATAGCCAACATACAGCATGAGTAAGGTGAGGTAGAGAGAGTATGCATAAAACCAAAAAGAAAAAAAAAACCAAAATTTAACATTTAAGGCTTAACAATGAGCTCAGTGCATGTACGGATGAAATGCTTCAACGCCTTGTCATATGTTAGATGACAAATCAAAATATTTGATCTATCTTATATTTTCAGCATAATGCATAGATGCATAAAATTTTTATATATATGGAATATAAGACGGAAGGAATAACATCTGGCATAACATATCATTTATATATATATATATATATATATATATATAACGTCAT
>NW_018164772.1:202619-262426 GCF_001263595.1 Phalaenopsis equestris | reverse complement strand
AGAGAGAGAGAGAGAGAGAGAGAGTACAAAACAGAATGTTAGAAAAATCCAAATTTAAAATTTAACAAGAATGTTTTGTAATGACTTAAATGAGCTTACTGATTATATAGCTTTTGTTTGAGTTTGTGTACATAGCATTTTGAGTCCTTCATGTACAAGTTTAAATTTTAAGTTTTTTCTATTCTGTTGCTCAATATTGTTTTGGTAGACTATGTAAGAATGTATTTTGTGTGTGTGTACAATGTGTGTTGCTAATTTGATATTCAAATTGTTGTAAACAGCGGAGCGAATAGCAACAATGGTGGTGCTACATCGATTTCATAGTATTTTCCTTTTTATTTTTTTGCATTGGTGAAAATTATAGATAAAACATGCTCAAACTATTGCTAAAGTCAATTGTTTTTCATTTGATCATATCTTGTCACTAAATGAATTCCGAAACTCTCCTTATACCAATATTTTTAAACAAATCAAATAAACTAAAATTGTGTTTTAATGATCTTAAGTGCACTTTCAACTAAGGCTTCATGAATATTTTTTTTATTACTAAATAATTAGTTCAACACATAGGGGCTCTTTGGCAGCCGATTTTAAGAAGGATTTATACATAATTTATGCTAAATCATAAATCCCGTCAAACCGCAAAAGTGATGCTCAAAATCTATCGGTTCTTAAATCCCATTTTTTCACCATTTTGCTTCAAATCTAGGATTTATCAAATCTTGCAGGACGTAGAAGGGTGTGGGAAGTTAGTAAATCCTATTAAATCATACTAAAATTGCCAAATAATTTTACAAAGTAGAAGGGTGTGGGAAGTTAGTAAATCCTATTAAATTGCCAAATAATTTTACAAAACTTATTAGAATTTATCTATCAACATACCAAACAATTTTCAGAATGTAACCCCTTCAAAATTCTATAAATCTAAATTTACAAAATTTACTAAATTCTATTAAACTAAATCCTATATGTAACCAAACAATTACATAATATTTCACTTTATTTTATAGAGCAACAATCAAATAGGCTTTAGCCGTGAGACTACCTAGCTAGAGGTCTGCTCATTCTATCGCAGAATACACATTTCACAGAGAAAATCTCGATATAATCTCACCACCAACTTCACCTATGATAAAAGACAACCTGATCAAGATATAAAAATCAAGGAATTATTTATTTATTTATTATGAATATGTCCACCCACCATCGTATAATATCTCAAAAGGATATTCTGAAGCAGGCGAAATCTAATTAGAAAAAAAATCTAGTGGGGGAGGCGACGATTTAAAAAGTCTCCCGCCAATACGTTGTGTAAGACGCAATGAGTGGATCCTCCGTACCATTATTCTGACAAATCCTGAAATGATTGTTTTTCTTTTCACTAAAAATAATTTAGATGGCTGTAACTGTGCTGACCTGTGCTTCTGTACGCCGATTTCAGGCTTACCTCTAATATATCATCATGTGTGTTATAACGAGTTTATCTAAGAAAATATTAAAGTAAAACAGTAGACTCTACAATAAATTCATAATAATCCTGAAATAACTCAGTGATTCCACTTCAATAATCCTGAAATAACACTGCGGAAGTTATTTTGAGTTATTTCTAGATTATTTTAGAATTATTAAAGTGAAATATATAGGTTTCTCTTCAGTAACCCCGAAATAACTTCTGCAGTTCCACTTCAATTACCCCGAAGTAACATCTTCGACGTAGCACACGTAGCGTCATATTATTGGAGTCCGCAAGTAGAGCTATGTCTGGAGTCATATTTAATACATAAGACCTAGATTATTAAGGATTTTTTAAAAATGGTATAATTACGTGCATAGAATCTGAATTTTGCGAATAAAAAAATTAACGTTCATGTCATTTTCCGAACAATTAAATCGGTAAATTTACATGCACCACGATCAAAAGATTCTGAATTTGATAAACACAACAATTTTAGAATTGGATTTTATTGTTAAGTTGGATACTTGAGTAAGAATTTGAAAAATGAATGAAATTGCGTGCTAATTTTGTAAATAACAAAGTTCAGAGTTCTTTAAATATTTATTATATTTTTAAAATTTACGATCTCTTCTCTAAGAAATATATTACTTTTATATCACATTTGAGGGTTTATATCCATCTAATGGTGGTGAAATCATGTTAGTTTTGGTGTGTTTTTATGCGTTGAATTCTTATTTATTTAAATTTATTATTGTTATCAATGTTTAAAGAGATTTCAATTACTTTCTAACATTATTATACCAACACAAACTAATAGTTGGGAGTTAGCCTTTTAGCGTGTGGTCTAGTATGGTTCTACTAATAAAAGTTCTCTCAATCATTAGCCCATGCCATTTGATTCATTTTATTTTACAACATTGTGTTGGTCCCCCAAACAAATGATTCCTTCAATTATTTTAGTGGGAATGTGATCAAGGGCTAACTTTGAAAGGAAAATTCTCCAATGTGGGAGCTTTTGTATGTCATCTATAAGGTTAGATTATGGTTGTTTATTAAGATGGCTAATCATTCAATTTCACATGAGGTCAAAATTAATCATGCAAATCATAATTTATTGTTGGGTCAAGATATTCCGTCAATCAGATAAAATTTTATTTGTTATTAATACAATAAAACCTTGCAAGAGAACTAGGTAATAAATATATCAGTTTTGTATCATATGACTGATCTGTCATTGGGGCAAAGTTTAAAAATTAAGTTACCATCATTAAAATTCAGTAAGAAGACAAATACACTCTAAATGATAGAAAGATATTACCGAAAGCACAATCTCATCTAGATGAACATCTAAGATTCTAAGGCTAAGTGTGGTCATAAAAATTGAATCGAAGCAAATAAACTTGACAAATGTTGATTGCTTAGTTCAGCATTACATGCAAGATTTGTAATTGTGGCTAAGAAGGATAAAACGGTCTCCACTAACAAACCATTTCTCTTGCATGGGAGGACCATGACCAATGACTATTCACAAATCTGTAATTGTTAATGTCAATTCAACCATCAAAATTTTGACTCTTCTGTTTAATTGGTTTTATGGCATTAAGATATAATCAACGTTATGTATATGAAGTTTGTTAAGCATAGATTTCAAATATAATGATTACCAACATACCATCATTATTGACTACCCAAACCAGCTATTGCTCATTTGACTCGATTGCCCAATATAGGGACATGATTATTTGGTTTTTTTTTCTTTTTTTTAATCAAAAGAGGGTGTAATCTAAGTCATTTATTGTTAAAAAAAATACTACGTACCAGCCCTAACATTTGATAAAGCAAAATAAATCATCAATAATGAAATAAATATATAATTCAATTCATTTAGAATATTCTAAACTTTCACATTGTGGAAAATTTTATAGTTATGGTTGCCCTGTGAAGTTCTAGTTAGGAATTCTAGGCATTCCTAATTTTTTTCTAGACACTATAACATATCAACTATGCCATTGTTTTTATTATCTTTTTAAAAAGGAGATCATTCTAATATCACATAACCACCTACTAAATGTGAGCCATTCAAAATTTTTCACTTATTTACCTCAAAAATATTGAAGTAAGAATAATATATGTTCAAATCCATAGATAAAGGAACTCACCTTGGACTATTATATGGGGTGAAGATACTCCTGACCAACACCTTTGAAATAATAAATGGTCAGGGAAGGCCTCTAAATATGCTATAAATCATGCTCCTGCTTGCCTCAATCAAGAAAATCATTAAATATATTTTGTCAAACATGAATCAACTACAAATCTACTAGATTAAATATTAAATCATAAAAATCTGCTCAGTCAAACGCACATCAATCTGACATGGTTGAAAATATCTCATTTAATCCATGTATCACATAAGTTCATGAATATTTTTGATATTTCAATTAATCATCTATCTTGAAGAGATAATGCCAATAAATCATAACAAACTTATTAGTGTGCCACTACAAAGTTAATAGAGTTTTATTAACCATTAATTAAATGCATGTCAATTTTCTTATGTAAGATAATTGACCATCATTGTAGCTTTGTAGGATAATATTAAGTTGTTAATAAACCATTAATTACTTTTTATCATTGCTAGCCTATGGGTTTTTTCATTACATATCAATATTGAAGATGCTTCAATTTAACCAATTCTTATTTTAAACTTTTGTTTTGGGCCTTATCTTGAAAATTTATAAAGGTGAATGAATTGGGAGTAGTTCGCACTTCCCCTAATCGATGAATTTGCTCTCCCTCTCATATAATCAAAGAGATTAGTATCCTTCCATATACGTAATTCAACCTCTACTCTAATAAGGTCTTGCTAAAAAGATGTGTCACTAATAACTAAGGATTAAGCACACTTAAGGAGAAGGTGAAAGGTTCCTCTAAACTTAACTTACCACATAATTTATTCTCTCATCTTATTACATGCTCATGTAAAATAATTTTATGATGGTATAAAATTGCAAGGGACTTAAAATCCAACATGAGAACTAATAACATATGTGTCTACATGGAGTTAGTCCTAAAAAGATGTTAATGGTTAAACCTACAATTTGTTATAGCACAAAGTGTATTTATTTGTGTATGGCATATCCATATGATAAAAAAAAAACAAATTCTCATTTAAAGAAACATTATCTCTATCTTAATGTGTAATTACTTATACAATGCATATAAATGTACTAGAATATTACACCATTTTTTAATGTTGCAAGAATATCACCATTCCTCCAAGAGGAAATATAATACCCCGATAGGAAAAAAAAGGGAGTAAGAAATTGACAAACCTATACTATGATGAAGATGAGTAAGGCAGATATTAGTGAAGAACATGGAAGGGATTTTTTGGGATTTGGTCATACGAAATGCATCAAACATAAAGAGTTAATAGCAAATTGGAATTATATATTGATGTGAATGCAAGTTATAAGAGCCATGCAAATTATCAAAAAATTATATTACAATAAGAATAAGGTATAATGTATTAAATAGAATAAAATAGATAGAAATTATATAGAGCCGTGAACAATGCAATGGAGAAGAAAAAAACTTTAAATACTAAAACTATTTCAATATTTTGACTGAGTTTTCTTGAGGTGTTTGAAAAAATGGATGAAAGAAAATTCAAAATTAACCAAGTTTTCAAGGTGCATTAAAAGAATGAAGGCCCAACAAGCAACAAGAAAATTTTATTAATATGAAATTAGAGTATTTGAATGTGATGAAATATTTTTGTTGGGTGACATATAATTAAATTAGTATGAAAGAACCTATCATCACAATAATGAATAACGAGAGTGGTGACTATACGAGAGGAACGTGTATTAGGTAATTTTTTTCTCTTGATACTTAGAAAATTTAGGATTTGTATAATATAGCACAAAAATAAAATGTAGAGTTATACTCTAACTATTGAAGCTTATGCATTTTCTGGTGGGATAATTTTTGTTCACCAACACCGTAGTTTCTTTCATAAGACATTCTATCTAGATAATCGGGCACCACATTTTGAGGAATAATATGTCCTACAGAAGGAAGAGAATATTACCTTAGAAATGGGTCTAACCACCTGGATGATGAAAGCCTTGTTTCAATCTACAGAACTAGGGTTTTCCCTTATCTTGTGGGTGTGAGATAAGATTTATTTTAATTATGGGCTTTTGCTTAATGCAAGGGAAAGACCTCAAAGTTAATTACATCCTTAAACTCATGAACCCTAAGAAAACTTTTGATTAATTTAACGAGTAGAATTATTAAAGGATTTAAGGGATTTGAGCTCAAAGAGGTGGAATGACATGATTAACTCATAAAGAAAGTTTGATATTCAAGGAGTGATATTTTAAAGGATTTGAAATGATTAAATTGATATTGTTTAAACTAAATGAATAAGGTTTAAAGGATGAATAAATAATATTTATAGTTTGAAAAGATTGGAATTATGATTTAATGGGTTTGATAGGGTTCACAAGGATGAATTAGTAACATTTAAAATGATAGACATGAATTAATCAGAACCCCTATACTATAGGATAAGTTAGGAAAGATTTCCAGATGAAAATTTAAACATAAACTCTATAAGGAAGCTTAACTAGTGGACTAGCTTAGACACTAGGAATGATTTACTCAGTCAAGATGCACATGGATTTCCGTCATCCTAGGAAAATCAGTATCTATCAACTATAACCACCCTTATAACCATGAATCCCCCTTAAAAGCCATAACTCAAGAGATTTTTCATCTAGAAGAGGTTTGAAATACCTTCATCAGTAGTCATAGGTTACATCCTTCTAAAGTATTCTCTTCAGTATCAGGGGTAGGTTTAGATGCTTTGTATGTACTAGTTCTTAATTTTATCTTGGTACCTAAACTAACCTAGGCTTCTATTCTCAAAATAACCTAGGGTAAATATATGACCCTGAGTTTTGGTAGCTATGTTAGCTAACCTAGGGTTCATGTCGGATCTGCCTAGGTTCAGTTTCAGTTCTTTATCTTGGCATATTTTAATTGTAATTTGAAGTTCAAAATTCAATTAATCATTTGTTTCAATTTATATATCTTGTCAGACATGTTGAATAATCAAACTTTTTTAAGTTTGAAGGTTTGTTATTTTCTTATTTTTTTAGAGGGAAACAACTGGAGAGGGGCCTCCATCTTTTATTTTTGTTTTTATTTAATTTGTTTTTAAACATGAAAAATGTAAAGAAACATGCATAATAAGGCAAAATATGATAAAACAAACATAAAACATAAAATACATGCATAAAATGACCCAATTCTAGCCTTGTATTAGACTTGAGCTAATTTAGGGTAGTTCAATTTTAAATTAGGTCGAATTGGGTTGACCTAAGTTAGTTGTGGGTGCTTTTATGATTTTCTTGGGTCAAGTTGGATTGACCTGGATAGGCTTGGGTTTGGAATAGGTTGACCTAGGTTGACTTAGATTGACCCGAGTAGGTTACAATTTAATTTTGGTTGATTCGGGTTGATTTGGTTGACCCGGGTAGATTAGAACTTGATTTGGGTTGACCTGGGTTGACTTGGGTTGACACCGATAGGTTAGGGTTTCATTTGGGTTGAAATGAGTTGTCTTGAGTTGACACGGATAGGTTAGAGTTTGATTTTGATGGACCCGAGTTGACTTAGGTTAACTCCGATATGTTATGATTTGATTTTGATTGACCCTAGTAGGTTAGGATTTGGTCCAAGTTTACTCGGGTTAAGCTAGATTAACCTAGGTTAGCTTTTGCTTTTTGGTTTAACCTGGGTTAGCTTAGGTTTAGGGTTTAGGCGAGGTTGGGTTAGGTCTATGCTCGGTCAGACTTGGGTTAGGTTTAGGGTTTGGGTTAGGTTGGGTCATGTATGACTTGGGTCAAATTGGGTTATGTTTAGGGTTTAAGCTAGGTTGGGTGAGGTTTGGGTTGGATTAGCCTGGGCTAGGTTTAGGGTTTGGGCTAGGTTGGGTCAGATCAGGTCTGGGTTAGGTCGGACCTAGGTTAGGTTTATGGTTTTGGCTAGGTTGAGTCAGGTTATGGTTGGGTCAAACCAGGGCTAGGTTTATGGTTTAGGTTAAGATGACTATACCTAAGCTAGGTCGGGTCTTGGTTGGGTCAGATCTGGGTTGGGTCAGTCTTAGGTTAGGTTTTCAGGTTTGGATTAGGTTGGGTTAAACCAAAGACTGGTTGAATCAAGGATAGGTCAGGTTTCGGTTTGGTCAAACAGGTTAGATTTGTTTTTGGGTTAGGTTGGGCTAGACCTAAGCTAGGTTGGGTCTAAGTTGGGTCAAGTCAGGTTTAGGTTATATCAGAGCTAGGTTTTAGGGTTTGGTTTAAGTTGGGCTAGACCTTAGCGGGGTCAGATCTAGGTAGGGTCAGATCTAGGTTGGGCCAGGTCTGGGTTGGATCAAACCTAGGTTAGGTTTTATGGTTAGAGTTAAGTTGGCTCAAGTCAAGGTTGGGTTGGACCTAGATTAGGTTAAGGGTTTGGGCTAGGTTGGGTCAGGTTTAAGTTGGGTAGGACCTAGGTTAGGTTTAAGGTTCAAGTTAGGTTTGGTCAGGTATGAGGTTAGGTTTATGATTTAGGCTAGGTTGAGTCAAATCTGGGTTGGTTAGACCAGAGCTAGGTTTAGGTTTTATGTTGGGTATGGCTAGACTTGAGCTAGATCAGGTCTAAGTTGAGTCAAGTCAAGGTTGGACCAGACCTGGGTTAGGTTTAGGGTTTATGTTAGGCTAGACCTGATCTGGGTCAGGCCTAGGTTAGGTCAGTTCTGGGTTGGGTTAGACTTAGGTTTTAGGGTTTGGGTTAGGTTGGTCTAGACCTGAGTTGGGTCGGGTCTAGGTTGGGTCAGATCTTGGTTGGGTTTAGGTTTGGTTTTGGTTGGGCTAGACCTAAGTTGGCTCGAGTCTAAGTTGGGTCAGGTCTGGGTTGGGTCAAACCAAGGTTAGGTTTTAGGGTTTAGGTTAAGTTGGGCTAGACTTGAGCCGGGTCAGGTCTAGGTTTTAGGTTTTAGGTTAAGTTATAGAGATTAGGATTAGGTTGGGTTCAGGCCAATCTGAGTCAAACCTAAACCCAAGCCTAATCCAAGGTTATTGAGTTAACATTAACTAGATTTTTAACTCAAATACTTAAATAAAAACACTTCACTTTAAAAAAAGGAAAAGTGGAAACGATGCCTTGTCAGAGAGCTAAGACTCAAAAAAACACTCCGAAAAAAAGAAGAATTCACTAATTCGAGGCTCCTTCACTTCACCGATTACTTCACACCTCCTAAGCAAGCATACATAGACCTTTAGAGGGATGATAAACTACCTTTTATAGGTGGTGGTGGCTGTCATGAACCGTCGATCAAATGAAAGATCGACAGTTCAGATTATTCCGGCGGTTATCACAAGTTTTTAGCCATCCAATCTAATGGACGGTCGGAATGAGAATCCAGGACAAAGGCCATGGATCAGTGATGTAGGATTGAGGTTGTGGCCAGGCCTAAGGCGAGGCATGGCTAGGTCTAGGCATGGTCACGCTCTAGGCCTGGCATGACCACGCCTACCCAAAAAGGGGCAAGTGTGCTGCTATTAGAGTTTGAAGGTATTAAGACCTTTTCAAAAGGTCCATATGACTACTAAGGTTGCAATTGACCCAAAAAAGAGGTCAACAAATAGACCCCTAATATGTGTGGCGAATTATTCAAAGTATGACTCACATATTAGCGTTGATCGAAGCAATCAATGAGAAGATTTGCATTTGGATTTTTTTGGGATTATAGTTTTGGGATCCACAGGGGGTTTTTGGATTTACCTGAACACATTAAAACTGAAAAAATCTTGTAGATTCACATTCAACCTAAAAGGTGAACAAGATGAATATATCAAGAAAGACAACACTGGAGCATATCATTCAGCCTGAAAATATTCAGAAGGAATATAGGAAGAAACTTAGGGCCTGTTTGGGGCAGCTTATTTGGTGCGATGACGTTTTGAAAACACACATGTCCTGTTTGGGTAAACTGCGTTTTGGCAGCTTATGCGTTTTCAAAATGCAGAAAACAGTGTTTTCACATCGCACCTATCTAGGTGCGGTGGGAGCTTATTGGCAACGGTCTGACTTTTCTAAAAAAAATAAAAATTTGTAATAGTCACCGCACATAACTTATTATCAGATTATTTTTAATCAGCTTATCAACAGATTATTCAATAAGCTACAGCTGCCCCAAACAGACCCTTATCTTAGGAGGAAAGCACATTGAATCACATCTAACTCATGATAAAAAGATTTAAGATTTAGAACGTCTATGCTTGATAGGAAAGCATAAGGACTTACATCCCACCTAAGATGGAAAGTTTTAAGTTTTGAAAATGTCTATGCTAGCAGGAAAGCATAAGGGCTTACATCTCACTTAAAAAGGTCTATGCTCGGCAAGAAAGCATAAGGACTTGCATTCCACCTAAGATGGAAAGATTTAAAATTTGATAACATTTATGCTCTATAGAAAAGCATAAGGACTTGCATCACACATAAGACGGAAAAAATTAACATTTTAAATGTTTGTGTTCAACAGGAAAAGATAAGGACTTACATCCCACTTAAGACACAAATATTTAAGATTTGAAAATGCTTATGTTTGGAACCAAGGGATGGGTGTCCTCTGGAAAGGAAACCAGCCTTTTGATTGAGACCTAAAGCTAAATATTGTGTGTATGTCAGTTGTGACTAGTGTGGGTGTGAGATAATTAAATAATAATTAAGTGATATTAAATTTTAGCTCAATATCTTATAAATTTTATGCTCTCATTCCATTCATAATTTACAAATAGTGTTATATATCGAATTGATCGATTAGACTCATAAAATTTAATAAAATTAATTCAGTTGAAATTTGAGAGATGCAATTTATAAAACTGGTTATTAAAATCTCCCCTCATAAAATTTTGTCCTCAAATATATATATATATAATGAAACATAAAGTAATTATGAAAGTTTGTATCTTGTTAAATGATGACAAAAACATATCAAACTTTATGCATCGGTATCAGTGGCAACAAACTCTTCCAGTTCCTGATGAGTTAAGGAATAAACCCTTGGGAGAATGTTCTAACTTGGTAGCTCACTACGAATCATGGTGTCACCTTCTGTTATCCTTTGTTGGCCACTTGTAAAAGTAGAACCTTCCTAATAATTCCTCTGAGTTGAATCCTTTCTTGGGTTAGCATCTGATGTGGATCTCTAGATAGAATTAAGGCAATTTCTATTCTAATGTCCAGGCTATCTACATAAATAACACACCTTCAACCTAAAAAAAAAATCACCACGCCATATAGCACTACTACCAGCCTGGCTAATAACTCCTCCAATCCAGGACTTTATCTTCTCCCTAATAGACTTTCCTTCTCCTAAATGAAGTGTTGGTGTCAATTCTTTCAAACCCTTCCTCTTTTGCAAATCTCTACGCTTTTGAGTTTGTTGAAAGTCAATCTCCACCTGCCTAGTCCTTTCCATTATTACTGAATAGTTTTTAATCTCAAGTGACACTAGTGGTTGCCTAATTGAATTCTTCAATCCAAAATGAAATCTATAGCATTTCTCTCCTGCTTTTGGAATGAGTTGTGGTGTATACCTCATCAAAATAGTGAACTCTACTTCTTATTGCATAACTGATTGGTCTCCTTGCACCAAACTAACAAATTTATTATGCATATATCTCCTAGTCGACAGTGGTAAAACCAATCTTTAAAGGTTCTGTCGAACTTATTTCGACAGTGGTAAAACCAATCTTTAAAGGTTCTGTCAAACTTATCCCACTGCACCAAGTGGCTGATTCTGCCTCCAAAATTCTTCATCTGACATTGTCATCATCTCTTAACTTCCCCCTCAAAATCAAATGTAGCAAGGTTAGATCTCGTCTTTGATGGACATGACAACCAATTAATAGTTTTCTCTACTCTTAATGGCAAGTTATCAGCTTCTGCTGGCCCTCATACTCAAAAATATAAAGTTGATCTCATATCTTGAGAGAACTTCAAGTACTTATCCATTGGTGCCCATCCACTGCTTCTAGATTGAGATTGAAAATTATTAATCAACATGGTCAACATTCATCATATCAGAAAATGCACTAGCACTGAGGGGTAAATTAATTCTAGATTATCATCTATAGGCTCTTCCTCAAGATCATTGATAATTCTAAAATAACAAAATTTTAATTTAATAAGGCTCATTTAAATTTTTTTCTTCTATTTATAACTTGATTGAATCATTCTATGGGCTCTTTCTCTAACATTCATATTATTTAATCTATATCTCTCGCTCTGATATCATTTTTTTCATAGCCCAACTTGAAATTAACTAAGAGAACATACAATTAGACGGAGGAAAATAATTCTCTACAATTTTATTTCTATCACAAACAATTTAATAATCAAATTTTCATGAAAGCGTCACTAAAGAAAACAATTTCATTAACAAAAAAATTGTACATTTTCGGTTGTTGTTCTCGCCTCATATACCCTTTTGCTCATCTTCTTTTAATCTTATTCAAAAACTTAAAGCCTAAAAATATATTAAAAAAATATAATGGGTTATCTAAAGATAATCTATGAGTAATTACACTGCTAAACTATAGTAACCTAAGAAATGAAATCAATATGTATGTTGGTCTTTCAAATCACTATAAGAAATCTTGGAATATGTTAATCTTTCAGATTTATATAAGAAGTATTTCAATATACTAATGTATTTATCAATGAACTTTAGTCAATGAAAATACTTTAATCATCTACATACATTTACTTTAATTTTGCTTTTACTTTTATATTCTTTACATATACATTTGTTTGCTTGAGGATCACCGTCAATAAAAACTAACCCATATCTAGTAATATTTTTCCGTCGGCATAGCGGTCAGTGATCTAAACATCACAATTATCTTGGTGGAAAAACTCTTATCTACCATTGGCTAATATTATCATATCAACACAACTGCTAGTGATGTAAACATCACAATTGTTTAGGGTGACAAACTCTATCTACTCATCATGACCGATATTATCCCGTTGACACAATTGTTGTGATCTAACCATCATAATTTTTTGGGGTGGTAGAAAAACCTCAATGTGCGTGGGTACACTAGTGTCCCCTACTTGTACCATTAGAAGGGGAACACCTCATCTAAACAAACACGTATAAACATTCATATAGAAGTTATTTCATTCTTCATAACATGCATTCTTCTGAGACTTTGCATTCATCTATTAACATGAATATTTAGTCTATTGTGAAACTATTTATCATACATGTCTTTGATGCCATTCACATCTTTTATCTTATGCATTTTTCTTATATCATGCATATCTTTCCTATCATGCCTATTTTGCATCTCATGCATATCTTTCATATCATGTTTTTTCATAAATATCTTGTATCTCATGTATATCTTGCAATCTTTTCTATCATGCATATCTTTCATGTCTAACAATACTAAAAATTTAACTAAACTGGAGCATACATGGAGTCACATTTTGAAATAAAGAAGATTATTAAAACTTAGAAATATAATTACTCACCTTAGTTGCTATGCTAGATTCTTAATCTTCAATAATTAGTTGACATCGCTATAGCCTTTATATTGATATTAATAACCAATGAACAAAAATCAAACTTTAAGATTTAAACAATTTTTGTTAATCAAATTATTCTTCTTAATTTAACATAAGATTATTGTACCTGAAATTTACGGAGCCATCCTACGACTAGTTTCTAGAAGCTTGCCTCAAGCTCACTGAGCCAGGTAAATAAACTAAAATTTGTAAATATCTTAGGATGTAATAATATCTTGGCTCATTAAACAATTTAACCCAAAAGTAACTTTCTTGTCTCAAATAGACTTCTCGGCATAACTAACCTTCTTCGATCCTACCAAAACTTCTTCCATCTTCTTTTCTTTTATTCCTCCCTTAACCTTGTTGACATTTTGCTAGAAGTCCTTACAGAAACCCACAAATCAACTTCTTTGCTTTTGACACAATCTCATCTCCACTCAAGTGATTGGAAATGAAAAAGATGCATGATTCATGTTAAATCTCAAAATGGAAGTGTGGCGAAGGAAATTAATAACTCAATTAGCTTGAAAGAAGGTTTCATACTCACCATTTTCTCCCCAGAGCTCTCTACTGTGAGCTGCAACTCCCGTATCGCACACTTGGATCGCGCTACTACATGAACCAATTTCATAAGCTCACAACAACTTACAAAACCAAGGTACGAGAGAAGAATTCGAAGGATTTGGAAAAGAAACCAACATTTCGATCAAAACTCAAAGCTAAATATCGCGTGGATGTTGATTGTGAATAGTGAGGGTGCACAAGAATTAAAGAATATTAAAGTTTAATTAAAATTTAATTAATTTAATTAACTCAATATCTTATATATTTATATCTCTGTATAGTCATAATTTATAAATAGTACTATATATATATATATATATATATATATTAAATTCATCGATTTCACACGTATAACTTAATAAAATTAATCCGGTGGAATTCTTAAGGTTGCATTTCACATAAGTGATTATTGCATTCTCACCTCTTTATAAAATTTCCCTCGAAATTCACTCAATATACATTAACTAGTTATATATTTATTTATTATGAAGTTGAGACAAAAAATGAGGCCAAAATAATACATGATCGTTAACTCATCCAAATAGGACAAATTTCCTCTCAAATATTCTTCACTTTCATAGTTTTGAAATTGACCACCAAAATTAATTTTAATTAAAGAAATTTTTAGTTTTGATTCCTCAAAAATTACAACTGAACTAAAATTTAGGTCCAATTCTAATCAATTCAACTCTAAAAAAATGATATTTTAATTTCTCGAAATTTAGAACTAGGGGTGTAAACGAGCAGAACACGAGCGAGCCGAGCAAACCTTAGCGCGTGTTCGGCTCGTTTATATTTCGAGCTCAAAAAGTGTGTTCGTGTTCGGCTTGTTAAGCTAACGAGCCGAACATGAGCTGTTCACGAACAACGAGTCCTTTGAACAACCCAAATCATGTCAAGCTCTTCTACCTACACAATTGCAGAATTGTTGTTTATTAAAATATAAACAACAAGAAACTGAACATGCACTATTAACAATAAAAATGAATAATTACTGTCGGTGTTTGTACAACATCATAAGACAATAATAACATTCTTAACTTGATGAGTAGTGTTTTGAGCCAAAACGAGCCGAACACGAACGAACACATCTTAATTCGTGTTTGGATCGTTAACTTATCGAACGAAATTAACAAGTCAAACATGAGCTGTTTGCGAACAACGAACCGTCTTAACGGCTCTATTTGCCGAACACGAACGAACACATCTTAGTTCATGTTTGACTCGTTAACTTATCGAATAAAATTAACGAGTCGAACATGAGCTGTTCGCGAATAACGAACCGTTTTAACAGCTCTATCCAGAACAAAACAATTTGTTAATCCAAGCAAGTCACAGACATCCACGCTGAGTCGCACACGGATTCATGGCTACATCAGTTCACTAGGATCTGACGGTCAAATTAACCCCTCGGGCCTCCGCTTTTCTTCATCTTCCCTCTCAGATTTCCTACAACCTCGACCTGCGTGCCCTCCTCCGCAAACTGCAGCTATGCCGACGGCAGATCGCCTTGCGGCTAGGGTTCTCGTATATTGCTTGCTTTTTCTCTGCTTGGCTGCGCTACTCGCGCAGGGGAGACGATGCGAGTTTAGCGCTATCTACAGCAACAATCTTTACAATTACAGCTTGGCGGCGCCCAGCCAGAAGTTTCCCCATGGCGTCATGAGCGAAGACGGGTATTGTTTTTTGCTTTAATCCGTTTTTTTTTCTTCCGTTTTGTGGGATTTGTTGAGGCATTTGTGATTTAGTTCGCAAAATCACAAGCGGGTCCTCTTTTGGGACATTTGGGATACCCGTTTCCTTTGGAGGAGATTGAAAGATTACTTTCAGTTTTTCTCACTGCTAGGTAATAATGGATTAGTAAAAAAGGGGACGGGAGGTAGAGGGAGTTAAGTTGAAATTTGATGACTATCACTGAATTGTAAAAAAGTTAAAAACTAGACTCAGAGATGTTTGGCGAATCTTTAAGCCGAATTATTGTGAAAAATTGAACGAAAATTTCATTTCTCTAATGCTTGTACAGTTACAAAAACATGAGCAAAAATTATAATTAAACAAAAACAATGGGTTAATAATAGATTAAGAAATCATCAAATAAATAAGCAACATGTACAAATCAAGTGAAATGAACAAGTTAAGATGTAAACAGAGCAAGTCGTCATTCAAATTTCAAGTTAGTATTGCTATAACTTAAACTATGTCTTATCCAAAGTTTAGGCATCATATATCTACTAAGCGAAGCACTTTCTTCAAATGGGATTTTACCTTTTTATGCATAAGAATTTCCTTCTAAAAGGATGATGCAAGGATTGTCACATAACCCTTTCTCCTTTGTAATCAATAGTAAATTTTGTTTGCTTAAAGCTTCAGAAATAAGCGTTCTCCTTAAATCTTTTTGTCCTTCTTAAATTTCTCTTCTTGTTTATGAGTGATCGAAAGAGTGAAAAAAGGTGGCAAACCAAGTTATGCCAATCCTTAAAAGATCCATTCATTTTTTAAACTTTCTCATTATGTTCAGTGCAACTTTACGATCATATTTGAACACATTGACTTCTATGTCCTTCAAAATTTTTTTGAAAGTTGTATCTCTTCAACATTCTCCAACATAAAATCCAATAGTGATTTGTGCATGATGTCCAATACAAATGCTTATTTCTTCTCCAAATTAATTTAAATATGGAATAATTAAAAAGAGATTTTTTTTTCTTATGTTCGTCAATTTGACAAAGTAATCCAAACCCAGTAGTCTTTTTGACGCGTTAACAGATAAAGGAAAGTTCGTATATCTATAAGCTGAAACATATTAATTTGAAGAAGACAAAGTTGTCGTGGTCCAAGTCTAAGATTCAACTGAGACAAAAAGGTTGGACTCAATAAGCTCAAATATGGCGGAGTCGCAGACACTTCTTTTCACTAAACAAACCATAAAAATGGTCGTAGTGGAGAAATCCCCATTTTGCTAGTTTGATAACTAAAACTATCAAATTCCAAGCCTATTCGACTTGATAAGTTCAAGTGAACGAGATTTTTCTTGATTAGTTTAAAGGTCATAGAAATGAACATTGCTGGAGAAAGCTTCAAGCTAAGCTCACTGTCTTGCTTAAATTAAATAATCCCAAACTACTTTTAAAAAGTTTGATGAAGCTTAAGACACGTATTAGATTAATACTCTTCTTCAACAAGCCTGCCAAAGCAAATAACTTGGGGGCCGAAAGAGGTATCCTACAGTTTATTCAAAGCTGAAGGCTGAATGAAAGAAATACAATCGTCAACAAGTCCGATAAAACACTAAGTGCAGAATTGATTATTTTCTTGTCACCGACCTAATACAAGCCTAAAAAAACTTTGTCACAAACATACATTTTTTAATAAAAGTTTGAAACTAAATGTCAATAAAAGGGGCAAATAAAATAAAGAGGAAAGGGAAGATTTTACTAATAAAATGATAAATAAGTAAAAATCTCAGAGCACACCAAATCAAACTAAGCACAACATATATTACAAAAAATGAGACTGCTGAGCTCGAAGCTGTGTCATGATCTCCGTAAGAGCATGATATTCTGTCTTAGCAACCCACAACTCCTCTAGTGCTTGAGTCATGAATGACTCGAAAACTAATATGACTCGGTGACAAATCTAGTATCATTCCTCATTCCTGCTCCCTCTCAATTATCCGTACTTTTATTGTGTGCTCCACCTGAAGGCTAACTTTGCATGACATATTGTCTTTAATTTCTTCCAGAAGGTGCATTATGTGAGTCCTCAAACTCTCGATCTTGCCTGAAGTATCAGAGGAGCGTTGGAGAGATCTCTTGAGGGCTTCAAGCACCTCTCCAACTCATCCCGTGCAACGTCAGCTGGCTCGCGACATCTTATAACCTTTTCATGAAGGTCAGATATTAAGAAATTGACCTGAGTAATAGTAAGATCCTTGAGTCTGCAAACTAAAAACTCTGGCTACCGGCATACCACCTCTTAATATGTAAGCTTTGTGCCCACTCAAACCAAAGTGTACTAGGAAGTCCAACATTGCATTTGCGTCTGCTATAAAACTCTCCAAAGACAGGTGATTCTTAGTCTCATTCAGATATCAGTCTCCAAAAAAATGTCAAGGCGCATGCATGTCCCATTGCATAGGATTTATAAATGAAGGGCGTTGTAGCAAATGTTAGACTTATAATCTGCTCATACTGGTGCTATTTTGAGAGAAACATTAAATATCAATATGTTATAATGCAAGCACATATACATATTAAGATAAAATAAGAGGATATTATCTAAACTCGATCTTGTAGCATCCACTGAAGAGCTATCTAGGAGAAGTATATTAGGCATGATAGGTAAATCAAGGGAGGTGAAACCCAGCATCGACTCATCAAGTAACAACTCCACATCAGCTAATATCCTAAGATCAGAAGAAATCTCCTCTGGTGGTACAAGGGGCAAAGGAGCACGGTCATCCAACGAAGAGCTATATGAGAGAGGTATACTAGACATGATAGATAAATCAAGGGAGGTGACACTCATCAAATAACAACTCCACATCAGTTGATATTCCAAGATCAGAAGCAATCTCTTCTGGTGCCACAAATGGCAAACGAACATGGTCATTCGCCTGATCCACAAAAGCAGAAGAAACCTCCTTATGTGTCTGTCTGCTGAGGGAATATCAATAGAAGGTGGAGGCGACTCCTTAGCTTGTACTCTAATCGACGAAGAGACAACCTCGTCTTGTACTATGAGATCATCTTCTCTTTTATTTGCATCATAAAAAGGATTAAATAGAGACAGCTAGAAATGAAACTTTATGAGAGCAATATATGAATATAGTTTTGCCGATAAAGAAAATAAAAATGATAATAACAACTTTACCTCTGTTTTTTCTGGCATGTGGGACATTGCGACGGGACCTTTGATCTCAAGAAACAACTAATAATCTCACCTGACACTCATACATACGGGCACCGTGCTTCATGAAAGCAAAGCTCACTCTTGTGGGACCACCTGGTGCAATTACAATGAATCCAGATCTTGTATCAAGCCTGAAAAATTAATTCATAATCTAGAAGCTATGCAAAACTTGACATCTACGGGTGTTGAATCCATGAAGTGAGCGTCACTGACTCCCTACATATGAAGTAATCCGTCATAAACTAAAGCCTTAGAATAGCGAAACAGATGAGTCCTCTGGTAGACTGATAGCCTTATAAGGTGACTGAACATCTATATCTGTAACATAACCATCCAGGTCGTAAGCTGATAAAATACTTAGTCACTTGCAACAATCATGCTCTAGAGAGAAAAACATATTTGTCAAGGGAGTCTGTGCCATCAATCTTATCAATGCTAAGAAAGTAGTTTGGAAAGAGATCTATATCTAGTTGGTGAACGAGATAAAATATATCTATGACCAAGTGTGATCTGAATAAAAACAAATGCACCCTCTCTCGTTCTAATGTGGACGGGACTTGAGATAACTAAAAAAATGTAAAAAATCCTCTCTCCAGAAAATAGAGAGGACACTATAGGCATGAGAAAACTCTACGAATGTGAATATGAATCCACACATATAAATATTGCTAGGACCATGTGATACGTGAAGCTCTAGAGAACTAGACTTCAAGATGAGTTGTAAAACTCTGTATATCTAGGCAAACACTACTAGAGCCAAAGACAAACACTCTCCCTATAAAAGCTTGGCTAGCAGCTAACAAAACACGTGAACGCTCGTGGCCCTTATTGGAGGGAAGTGTAAGGGTAAACAAATAAATAACCAAACTATTGCTAAAAATAGCTCCACACATATACCTGACATAGCTGAGAAAGGTTAAGTCAACGGTGAAGATGGCTTAACATATCTTTTTTGATAAAAATCAGCGTGCTGTAACCCCAACCCAAATGAATCACTCCTATGCAGAGCTATCTGATAGATAATCACTCGTAGAAAAATCTAAATTCATATATAAATATAATGCAGAACTCGGTTTCGCATGCATATCCAGGATGATCTATAAGCTAAACAACAATGACTCAAAAGCTTAGGGTATACTATTTTCAAATCTAATTTGATCCGGCGTTCACCATCATTAGAGGGTCGTCTATGAAAACGCTTGCAACGTAGTGGAATTCACTTCTTATATCAGTGACAAAAAATTGAAAGTCCCGATACTGTTTGCAAGTCCCATACAGCGACAATCAACTCCTCAGGGTAGACCCATTATGTACTACTACCAGAATCCCAGAACTCAATCATACCTTGAATCCAAACAAAAGAAATCTTAAAGTAACCAAATAACGATACGTAAACTGCCTCGTAAATCCCAACTGCTCATAAAGTATCTCTTTGTGACTGTAGACTATATCTGGCATCGGCAACCTATCCGTGTGCTGGACTGAGAACTCGACCTCCAAGTGAATCTTTGGGTCATTCTAATGTGTGAGTTTAAAGCAGTGACTCAAAAGTTGGGATTGTCTTGGTCGTTCATTTGTATTTACGACTGTTTATAAGCTCTCATAAGACTTATAACTGATCTGATCCATTTATCTTATCCAAATTATTACACTCTTCATGTTTCATTTTGAGAGTGGTAACCCACTACGCAATCTCCCGAAATTCTAGAGTCTCTAACGAGCAATTTAGATGAATAGTAGAATCTGCAAAGAATCTATCATAAATTTCTTGGTCACTAAACATATTCTAATACAACTCGAGTTTGTCCTGAATATCAACATCCTTTTGAGGGTCAAGGCTATCAATGTATGCCAGATAGAATATTCACCAGGCTCATCAGGTGGTAGATCAGATGATCTCTTCCAGCTAAACATTTTATGCTACAAGGAATAGATAATCAACATAGTGTTGATAATATAAGTAAATGAACAACAAGCATGGTTCGCTCCAGATGCACCCCGCATCTGTTTGGGGGCAAGGTTTGACAGTTAAATAAAAAAGAGAGGAAAATAAATAAAATTAATTCCAAAATCTTACATGCTCCTGCCTCTTGAAGCCCACGTTGGTTTGATAATTGTTCTCTCTCCTCAATTACAAACAAACGAAGCCCCTTGTTTTTGTTTCATTCCTTCTCACATCGAAACTACTGTAAAAAAACCCACGCCTTCTTCCTCTTCATCTACCTTCTGCCGTAGAGAACGCCTCACCGCCTCTGGTGTTCGAATAAAGGAACACAATGTGTAAAGACCTTTGGAATTATCGTCTTTCTCTGCTTTGAAACCCTTCGTTCGCTTCCCTATTCACATGGCCCTCTTCTACATGTGGTTGCTCCTATTCATCCGCCTTCCCTAGCAACTGAAACCCTTCCATGCCTCAATCTGCCGAATGTGCTCCACTATTCATCGCTCCACAACCTTGCCTCACTTTCGAAACCCGTCTCCACTCCAATGATCATACTCTTTTTGTTTCACTACAAGGATATGATTACAACGTGTATAGAGAGTCAGAGACTTATGAGGTTCTCTTCTCCTTTCTTTTCTAGGTAGCGCACAAATTCAATATCTATTTTCCTCATCGCTTTGCAGGCATAATTGAAGACTCCTTTTCTACCCACACTGAAGTCACCAATTTTCTTCTCTCTCTCACGTAACCCGAAGTTGACACCTACTTTGAACAAAGCCACAACACGCTCACTGCCCTAAATCAAAGCCCATCCACACCATTTTCTCTTTGTTTCCATGGACTCACTTGAAGAAGTTGAGCCACACTTCATGGTTCTTCCTCCTCGCTATTGATTCCCTCTATTTACGAGACTAGACCGTGCCTTCTGCCTTACACGATGCAGTCGTAGTTTCCTCTCAGCTCTCGTGCTTGAAATCGCATACACGCCCTAGCTATGCGCCTTTCCAAAACCTGCTGTATCTGTCTGTTGCACAAGAAAGCACCCTACCCAAGCCCTTCTCTTTGTACTACAATCCTCAAGGCCGAGCATCCAACCCATGAACCCCTTCTTTCATATCCAATCCCGACTCGCTTACCTCATGCCAAAAACCCCAACCTCACCTGTTAATCGAGCCTGAGTACTAAGTCGAGCACAAAAAAGCAACTAGGCCCATAGTCCCCCAATTTATTATTTTTGCTTTATATTTTATCTTGTAAAAAAAAGAAAAGAAATAAAAATCAGAAAAAAATGTGTTATATTTGTTTATTTCATTGTTCGTCTTGTCACTTCAACTGTGTTGATCATCGTCCTTATGAATTAAGTACCATTTAGGGAAATCACGAACTTGTTTGGAATTTATTTTTTAAATTCAGGGGACTTAATATACTCGTCTTGGGAAACACGAGTATCTGTCCTTGGAAATTAAGTATCATTAAGGGAAAGTAAAATACCTATTTGTGGAAATGTTTGAGTGTGGTATAACTCTTTTTGCAGGTGTATTGAAGGTTTATAGCACCTTTTAAGACCGTGTGTTGGAATATAAATTTTGCTCTCAGCTGGAGTGTCTCACGACACCGACTAACGAGTTTTTTAAAACAATTAGGAATGTTGGCACTCTCCTGTGCCTTCTAATAGTAGTTGACGATGGGAGATTGCCAAAATTTCATGCGATTTGGACTTGTAAATAACAAAAAATAATGGAGTTTTCTTAAAATTATAAAATAATATAAAATGTAGACCATTTGAATTTTAAAAATAATTCTGAAATTTGAGCTTTAAAATTTAGGCCTTAGGGCTTTAAATATTTGGAAATTTAGGCTTTTAATATTTAGGCTTTTGGGGCTTAAAAACGAGCTTTTTAAATTTTAGGCTTTTATGGTATGAAAAATTATTCAAATATGAGGCTTTTGAAATTTGAAAATTCACCATTGGATTCACAATATACCTGCTAGCGAATAGAAGACAGTTCCTCTTAAAGCTCAAAGATGTAGCATTGCATGCACTCCAACAAGATAATATGCAAATAAATGTTTATAGTTTCAAATGAATGCCTTCAAAACCTATGGAAACTTCATGATTATTCCTTAATTTCAA
The DNA here is from genome assembly GCF_001263595.1 of Phalaenopsis equestris. Classification (NCBI taxonomy): domain Eukaryota; kingdom Viridiplantae; phylum Streptophyta; class Magnoliopsida; order Asparagales; family Orchidaceae; genus Phalaenopsis; species Phalaenopsis equestris. The sequence goes on along the minus strand of NW_018164772.1, from coordinate 239,782 downwards.
TGAAATGTCTTGTAATATTGACGAGTAGTTTTAAAGCTCCTGTAATCAATAAGTTGGACGCTTCTTAGTTATATATGATTCAAAATATTTATAAAAGGGAGTCAATTATGCATAATTTCAAATTCTTGCTTGTATCTTTTGATATAAATTTCATATCAAATTCATAGTTTAAAGATTGTGCAAGTTTTAATAATTTATAAAATTCTTTAAGTTATTCAAACTTATGAGGTTTAATCTGCACGGGCTCCAACTAAAATTCTAAATGCTTTAATGAATAACTTAGGAATGTTGTGCACGCTAAAGCCAAACTTGTACTCAAATAATTCATATTTTGAAAAGGAATCATTTCAGCTACATTGTTTATAAGGTAGGGTTGTAAGTCCCACTTTACTATTGCGATCCTCTTCCTCTTAAGGATTGTAGTTGAGGAGTTTATTTATTTTCAATAATATCGAAATCACATATATACAATTTGCAAGTCTAAACCACCCTCCGATCTTCTTCTTTATTAGAACTGAAGTCGGCAAGGCTTAGATCCTAAAATGTTTAACAAAACTCAAACGGATTTTAAATATAAAAGTTTTAAATATATTCAAATTCCCTGATGGTTATCACGTTGACTGAAAATCCCTACAAGAATTTAATATTTTTAAATCAATATTTTCAAAGTAATCAAACAAAACGTTCTAGGTTAAAATTAACCACGTAAAGGACTTCAATTAAATTTCATTCATCATCCACAGCAGTTTATCAAGGATGACATTTTTTATTCACTTTAACTCACAAAAGAGTTGATAGTACGAGTGTACTATTATATTTACACTCAAAATAATTTCATGCCAGTAACAATATGACTTGAGTCTTTTGTTTGCTTGATTTAACCAAATGCTCCACATAATGATGATTATGATCAAAGCCCTCTAACCGAGTGGTTGTCAACAGATAACATCATTATATTATGGTTACGGCCGCAACCCGTATGTTTCTAAACCGCTTTTATCTTTTGAGTTATGAACCATAAGGGAATATCTGATTGGTACAAACCCTTATATTCACTAAGGTCGACTTAAATTTGTCTCCTTAGAATATGTTCACTCCAGTTCTACATGGATTTCTTGGATGACACAACTCTTTGTTGCTGTCAGGGATATCTCTGTTAGGTTGGGTCAACTAACATCTCTGACTAAGTAGATTATGGACCACGATGATCCAAGATGATAGAACCATGGGATATTGATCGGTTTCTTCATCGTTTCCCCCATCATCCTTTTTAAGCTCCAAGGTGATAAATTTTATAACTTAAATCCTAAATCTGTTGCTACCGTATGTTGAATATTCAATGTTGATGACTTACTTATATCGAAAGCATTCTCCCATTATTGGGAGGGGTAATTAATCAGAAAGGCTTTCCCCTATGGGAAACCTCAAACCTCAAATCAAATAGTCCTTGCAAAATGAGGGTGAAATCCTTTTGTAGTGTCTTATCTACAATCCAATCAGCCTTATGAAAATTTGACCCTCAAACCTTTCAACACAAACACTAGAAATGTGAGTCCCGGGTGTCAAAATTATTGGAGCCCACAACCTCAACAAGGAGCGCCTTATATTTGAAGAAAATGTGGCCGTTAAGACGACTGAATGTCTGGAATATCAGTGTGGGGGATCTCAGAAACAAGATTACGTGGTAGTCTATCTAGTTGGCATTGGGAAAAATGGGAAATCACTGAAGGGGGCGGAGGAGAAGCTTGTGAGTCTTGAATCTTGATCATTTTGGTGGAAGGAGAAGGTGGCTTGTGTTAACAGAATATGGAAACACTTGATGACTCAAACTTGCAATAGGGCTCAATAATGCACCATATTAACTTATTATTAAACTGTGATGAGAAGATTGGTATTAATGTATAAAACTCAGAAAACTCCATAGCGCTCTGTATAACAATAGGGCACAAGCTGCGTAGTGCTCTGTATGGCGCTTTACTGCATAAATACATTTACTTGCAAAGCAAAATGCAATCTTACCATTCTGTACCATACTTAGAAAGCATGCTTCTTTGCACATTTAACAAGATTGCTAGAACCTGACATAACTAATTGTGGCAGCTGTTTTATAATTTTAAAGTGTGAAAAATGCTGCTTTATCTGTTTGTGAAAAATGCTAGTTTTCACACAGGTGAAAGTGTAATGAATGATAAAATTTTTGCTAATAAAATGATTCTTTAGCAAAAACATAGAGCAGTTGCTACTTCGGCTGCTGCTAGTCATGTTGATGGTCATGAGCCGACTAATGATGGCTGACCACCCTTTGCTATCTGTTCATCAAAACTATATCACATGGGCTCTATTAATAGATTTTCATTTCTTATCAAGTCAAAGTACAGTTCAGTTAGGGGATTCAAAGTGGCATGGTGCTGCATGTGAGGCCAAGAGACTACTATTTTTGAAACTCTGTGCATCATCAAACCTCAGCCATTTAAAAAATGATGGATAGTGCAACATACTGTAACCGTTTTGTAAATATGATTCATGATAATTGGTACTGCAACTCTTTCATTACTTGGTATCTGGCTCTTGTGCTAAGCTTATGGGGCTTAATCTGGCTTCCGAGCAAACTTGCTTAATAATTATCCTTAAGCTAGACAGATCTTGTTGAGCTTGCTTATGATTTTGGTTTACCTGTGTAAGCTTAACATTTTATCTTTGTGGAGGTTAGGTTGGATCTTGTAAGGATTTTATAAGTTTCTTATTCCACCTTTCCTATTATGATTTTATTTTACATTTTATTGTCATTTTTTAATTCCATTTCATAGTTAAACACTTCATTAACGCTAAGTTCTGTCTAATAGGTTCTACAAGATTTCAGTAAATGAGACAATCCTGTGGTATCAGGTTAGACTTTTGAGGCGTTTTCTTTTTTTATCATTTTTATTTTTGACTTATTTCTATTATTTTTATTGGAGGGTCCTCATTTATACTTCTTATAGTTATTTAAATTTTTGGAATGAAGTTGTTTTTGGATTTGTCCTTGCCTTTTTTGTTTTGTTTTGATTTCTTTAACCATATTTCTTCAAATTAAACTACTTGAAGTTTATTCTATTCAGGTCATTGATATTCAGCTCATCAATTTGTATGTGAACAGCTTTGCGATCAGATGATATTCAACCATGATCCACCAAGATGTCTGAATTGTCTGGTAGGTACTCATCGGGCTGAACCCTCTAGCTTCTCATATCTTTTTCTTTCTACATTTAAATATTCCTAGATTGCTTACACTTAAAACGTGGCACCTTACATACATCTGGAATGTTTTATGCGTTTTATATACTATTGATAATTTTAGAATAGAATAAAACTATTTATTAAAGTTTTCTCTGCCGCTCTGAATATACTTGTGAATGTAGCCATTTTGATAGTGCTAACGTACCTTTATGAGTTCCACTTAATATTTCATTAATTCAAGTAAAATAAATTCATAGGACGCAAGCCATTATTCAGAACTTAACTTTTAATTTTTATTTATATAAGATATAGATTATTGTGGATCAGCAATGCTCCGATTCTGTTCTTTTTTTTTCTTTGTTTGTTTCTTTATCCATACGTCAATGTGAGCCTTTTCCACTCCACATGATATTTGTAACCAAGCCAGATAGGAGTTCCTCTAAAATTGGACCTGCACTTATTTGGCATCTTTTTTTTTTTCGATCATTTTTTTGGGTTCTTCCTTCATGCTTCTATTTGAAACCTTTTTACTTCCAGTAGGGATGTGCTTTTCTTAAGATGAAGATGCATGGAGAGAGGATGGACCTTTAAAGAAATTGTTCTCGTATGTGATTATAAGAACTGTATTTTGGTAGGATTTTTTCTGAGGTGGGATGCGTCACACAGTAAACACTGTACGTCCATTTTCTAGTTAGCTTTGATAACCATTTGCCTTATATTGACCTTGTAGTTGCAGTTTAGAAAAGGGATAGAAAATTCTTAAACTGATGTTTTTTGTTATTGGTGATATTATCTCTTCATTGTTGATTGGTTATGCTCGATGAATTGAAGGACACCTAAGTCCAAGGTTATTAAATATATAAGATTTCTAAATGGAATCTATCTTGTCTCGTTATTGTTGATTGGTTATGCTCGATGAAGTGAAGGACATTTTACTCTAACTTTAAAAACTTTAGAAGCTTTCTAAGTGGAATCTCTTTCTTATGTTATCAGTCATATTTTGGATATTATACTGTAAAAATGTAGTAAATGAAACTAAGAACTTCATCTAATTAAATATTCTTTTTTTTTAATTTTAGTATTTTCTTAGTTTGTTTTTATACATATGATGTCCTACAAATCTTTGGATGTGTCTTGATATTAATCAACTGAATTACCTGGTATGAAGTGCTATTGCTGAAGTCACTAATCTTTTTTGGTGAACCTGCTATTTTATCCTTGCTGCGATAGGATTGTGGTGGCCCATTGCGTTGCGGGATGCAGTGCAGTGCACTTACTGCAAAAGACATAGGAGGTACTTCACTTCTGTTTCTTTTCGAAATGGCTTCTTCCCCCTCAGTGTTTTTATTTGAAATAAGATTTATTTAATTAAATTGCTCCAATATTTCTTGCTTTAACATTTTCTATTTCCTCATTTCATTGAATAAAATGTGTCTGTTAATACTCGTTCTCTAAAATGAGTTGCATGCTATTCCATTTATTTTGAGGTGAAGAAGGAATTATTGTAGGGACATTTGAAAGTGATCAGTAAAATGTTGGGTGAACGTAAGAATCTTTTCCTTTCCTGTTTGTGAGAACCATCAAAAGTTACTAGGTTTTGTTATATTAGCCCGTCACCAAATTGTTGAGTTCTCATCAACATCACAGGAAAGATTTTATGCAATCTCTTAGAATAACTTAGAAGATGATGAAGGTATTTACTGAACTTGGATTTGACCTGCTGTTTTGAGTAGATTTTCATTGATTATCAGGAGTTACTTTTTTTTGGTGCTTTGTAGGTTATAAATTGGATTCTTGAGGTAGTTAAAATTCAGTGAACATTGAATATTGAAGTACAATCAGCTTTTTTCTATGTGTATGATCGTTAGATGTGTCTTTTTCGAGTGCTTCATAGATGTGGACAACTAATTTCTAAGGGAAACTTCTTGTACTGGGTCATGATGCTTATTTTCTTCTATGCAATCTTGTATGAAGAGCAAGATAAACTACTGGGATGATGGTAGTTTTTTTAATTTGAGTTGGTTTCTATCTTTGTTATTATTTTTTAAATTGTTTAGCCACTATTTTTTTTGTGCGATCAGAAGTTTGTCAAGTGAGATACATGTCAAATTATTTGTTTAAGGTGTTAACTTGACCTTTGCTCAAGTTTAATGTTCATCAGTGTTTCTTGTGGAGTTTCATATCTTGGGATTTTGTTTAATTATCTCTTAGAATGAACTAAATATTGTTTTTAATATTGAAAAAAAGTTTTGTTAAAATTTTTAGTTGATAATGTGCAGATTCTTTGTTTTTGTGGTTTTATCTTGCACCTCATGCAAGATTGCATTAGAAATTCTAGATCTTTAGCCATCCTACATTACGTATTCAAGGTTCTTATTTAGTTTTACATTATTGGAAAAGAAAAGAGAGTCAATCTTAATGTTTGATAGTTGATGTGCTGTACTGACTCCCTATGGGGGCGCTACATGACATCTTTTGATTGTGGAATTGCAATTTTAGAAATGGATTTGTACAGTGAGGATGGAAGCCAGTGGATGGCAGTAGCTTGTTATTAGATTGAGAATTTCTTTGAATCTGCCTATGTCATAACCATAGTCCTCTGGTAAGATTGTGTTAAAAAGTCGATATAAACAATGCAAGGTTGGTTCAACTTCAAAGTGCAGCTTTTTTGGACAAGGCCTGTTTGGATATATGCGTTCAGGTGAGCAACCACATCAATAAGAGGGTTTGTTCTGCATTCAATTGGTCACTCTTACTTTTGACATATATGTGCATAGTCCGGATGGTTGGGTTATTATTACTTCAATTGATTTCCATGATTTACAAATGCCACATTTTCTTAATTCTGAATAATGTCGGATGTCTTAAGGTCTAGGATTTACTAATATAATTCTAGGAAAAGATGAAAGTAACACAAAAACTACTATAATTTATAAATTCCCAACCAGTATTCACACAAATTTATTCTATTTTGATATAAATGTAGAAAACATACTTCATTCGTTTCTAAATTATGATGTAAAAGTTGCTAGGATTTAAAATTCCATGATAAATCTAAGAGCCAATATGAATTATGCAGTAAATAAAATTAACCATAAAAGGGAAATCATAAGTATCAAGTTTGACAAAATTTCCTTGACGAAACATATACCAATTATTGAGCATTTAAGAGGAAAGGATAAATAGTAGAAGTGCCAATTACAAGATCCGAACCTCTTGTCAGTACAAAGAAAATCGTCCCTCAAAAGCTATCCTCAAGGACTGCAAGTGCTCAAAGAACCTGTATCTAACAACTTATGCTAGTATGGATGGAAAATGTCTTTTTTACTTGGAATACCTCTTGGGTCTTATTTATGAAATTAGTAACTTATGAAATTCCTTGAAGATTACACATTAGAATTTCAACAAGTACAAGTTTCCATACTTAATTTTAAATTTTAACAAAACTTCAATATTAAAATTTTTGTTCCCACAACTCCATAAAGTTTCACTCTTCTAGCTACTGTAATGCCAATGAAATGATTGAAATCAATTAATTGAACAAAACTACAATACCCAGAAATAGTGTAGCAGGAATGAAGTCATTTAACATGAAATCTACGAAGAGGCATGTGAAAGCTATAAGCTAGTCCCAGAAGGAAATCGAGAAATTGCCACATAAGCTATAACACTTGAGTGGAACAGAGGCACTTTGCAGTGCTTGAAAGAAGCAGAGAGTGCTAGAGCCCACAAGAAGGAGGTGAAGATTGGAATATGAATTGTAGTTGATGCGAACTTAATTGAAATAACTTGTAGAAGTAAACCAAAGTTTAACAAGATAAAAACAGAGACAGAAATTTCGTTAGACATCAAATAATGCCTCCAATTTTGAAGCGATTGTACATCCATACAAAATTTCATACCATAGTTGGAATTTTTATTTTGCTTTATTAACTTCTCAATAATTGAAAGAAGCAGAGAGTGCTAGAGCCCACAAGAAGGAAGTGAAGTTTGGAATATGAATTGTAGTTGATGCCAACTTAATTGAAATAACTTGTAGAAGTAAACCAAAGTTTAACAAGATAAAAACAAAGACAGAAAATTCGTTAGACATCAAATAATGCCTTGAATTTTGAAGCGATTGTACATCCATACAAAATTTCATATCATAGTTGGAATATTTTTATTTTGCTTCATTAACTTCTCAATAATTGAATCCATTCTGACTTGGAACTCCACCAAATTCTATATCGAATACAGCACACAGAACCTCTAAAAGTTTATTAATTTAGGTAATTTAAGCACATGTGCATTTATAGATGTCTCTTTAATGTCATTGAAAGAATGTTCAACTATTTTGTTCATTTGAATCCTTAGTAAATTTATAATCTGTATCATGACATGTATAAAACATTAATCAATAATTGCTTAGAATTTCCCAAACATTGAGAACTCTAAATTTTTCATAATGTTAGTAAGTGTTAGTGAGTCCCCAACCGTTTTAACTTTATGGAGATCAACATATAATCTATTAGTAGATGCTACAAATACCAAAAATATGATAGATGGTATTGCAAAACAACTCTTCTTTAGATTTACTTATATTCTTTCAGATTGCAATGTTTTATAGACCTTCCAAATTTATATTAAATACTCTTTAATCTTGTTGTAAATTATAGTATAATCAAATTGCGCTACCAAATTTTTTCCTTTAAATCGTCAAAGAACATGATTCATAATTTTTATGAAAGCACATGGTGCATTAATTAGTTTGAAAGCCATTTCTAAGTTTCTAACCATTTAGAAAGATCATTGTTCATTTTAAAACCACTTTTTAATTCATCACCCTCTTTTTTTCTCACTTGATGGCAACTACTCGCTAGCTCAATCTTTGTTAAAGTAACAAGTCCATTCATAATATCTAAACTATCATAGTTTTAGTATGTGTAATTGTTGTTGATGAAGATTTTATAAATGGCATGACTATCCACACATATCCTCTAAATACTTTTCTTCTGAGTTGTAACTAATAGGAGTAACATGTAGACTCGTACCCGCCTTTTCAAATATTCTTTTCGAATTAGTTCATCTATTTAGTTTAAGTTCAACATGCTTGGTAGGATTAATCTTATACTGTGGTGAATAAGGTATTGTTGATCTAGAAATCAAATTGACAACGTCTATATTTTTAAGTTTAGGTAATTTATCAAGTAGTTCATCAAGGCATAGTTCTTTGAATTTAGATAGTTATTGGTCAACATTCTGAAGCACAAATATGCTCTTAGTCAAATCTTCATTCAGCTCAACAAATATCCATACATATGTTATGCCCTTAGCCTTACACTCCTTTTCCAAAATTATGTTTGTTCAAGATGCGTACTTTTGTTTAGATTATTTAGAGCACTTAATTCTTTTAATGCGAGACTTATTGATTTTTTAGGTTTCAAAAGTATCCCTCTTATTATTTTGAAATGTATAATTATTTGACTTCCCACATCATACAATCATAATCTACCCAAAATAACATGTGTAGCATCCATTATGGAAACATCACACAATGTATTATCACTATAGGTAGCAAGCGAAACGAGTAGCAAGCATCTTTGAGTTATCAAAAGTGTAGTTTTATCTGCCTAGCTACTATTTAAGATTGTGATATGGTCTAGCTCTTAAAATCCTGCATTCAGTTGTAGACTTAGGGTCCGTTTGGGGCAGCTTGTGCGTTTCAGGATAAGCTGCTTATCCTGAAATGCGGCCTGCGGGTCAACCGCAGGAGTCGACTCGCGACCTGCGTTTAGTGTAAAAACTCAAACGCAATTTCGGATAAGCTGGTGAAACGCGCGAACCAAACAGTACGGTGAAAACGCCGCCCGCGCTTATAAGCTGCCCCAAACAGACCCGAACCCAGCTTAAAATAAACCCTATTTAATTTTTTGTATTAAATAGGGGAACTTGTCGGCAAATAAAACGGTTTCGCAGACCAAACGGATGTCATATCTTTCTTAGTTTATTTGATCGAGTCTCACTCTCAAGTCTTGTGTTTATCCCTTGGGGTAGATACAGGATTTGAGGTTGAGTGCTCTTTCATTTAAACTATGGAAAATATGAGGTCAGTTTGATTTCATATTTTTCTAAAATTATATATATATACGTAAATTAAAAAGTCCTTCCGAAGCGGGCAACGGGATTTCGATTCCGGCGACCGACAGCTTCTTACGGGCGACCCCCAAACTTTTAAAAAACTCTATTTTCCCCCTTTTAAGCGCCGACAGCTGCCCCAAACAGACCTTTAGCAATTTTATTCACGTAAGTTTCATTATTAATATTGAGTCACAATATTTTTTTACCACAAATTATAATTGAGCGATAGAAGTTCTTTTTCATTTATGTTCAGCTTTGGTGTGATAATGATGTGTCACATAATATTTAAAGGGTTCTCAATCAAAGCATTTTAAGAATCACAACTTTTGTCATCAAATTTATGCATATAATTTCCTTGTAATCTTTATTATCTTGCTCTTCAATATAAATGTGTAGATTGCTGCGAAAAAGTTTATTTGCAAAATGAATTGCTTGATGAAATTTAAAAACAAGCTTTAGTAGAAATTTTTGAACCATCAGAAATTGGTAATGATTTTATTTTAATATATTTTTTAATAGTTTTCTTGCTCCATTTTAAAAGTACAAATACTAAAACTAAAAGTAGAAATTCCAATTGATGCAAATCTTATTTCTAATTTAGAACTTATGACAAGTTGAAAAGCGACATCAAATGAATTAATGTTATTTGGTGTCATGTCCTTTAACCACTTAGCTCTTAAGTCTAATCTAAAACTAATAAGTGCTAGTTTAGGAATCTCCCTTACTTCATAATGTAACAACGATTCTTCAAACTTCTTGTTATATCATGTTACACTATTCGTTCCTTAGTTTTAGTTAGTTGAATTCATCTCTCGATCAATCAATTTAGAATAATGATAATTATCTTTTGCTAATAATAATTTAGTTTTTAGAGTAGCGATGGGTTCTAGTCTTGATTGTGTTACGCCAGTGCTCAGACTAAGGGCAATTTTATCTTCTACTAACCTAATGGCAATTTAGTCTTTTATGATTATTTTTGTTGTTAATATAATTATTTTAGGTTTGGGTTCATGCATGAGATTGGGTTTTGTATCTTAGGAGTAGGGTTGAGAGATTTCTTACCTCTTGAATTATAGCAATTGGGAGTTATCGCCTACCTCTCTAATTGTAGGTGCCTATTTTTGTAATCATCTTGCTTGTTTGATATTCTTGCAATAAAATATTATTTTCCCTAATTTTTGCATGAAAATCTGTGTTGGTTTCTATCAAATTGGTATCACAACCGAACGATCTACCAACCCATCATCTATTTCCTTTCACTGGTCGCATGGTATCTTGAGATTCAGTTGCAATCTGACATAGTTAGCAACCAACGACCAGATTGACGCTGACAGACGTGACTGAACCTCACGGTACATCATGCGATTGGAGCTTGTGGGGAAGACTGACGTGATCGCGACATATACTAGTCGTGTCCGGGACTGGAAGCAACAATTGATGTGCCTTAGTTGCAACACAATCATGGAAAGAGGTAGCTGAATCCAAATGATGGAATTGCAACTTACTACATTGTGATACAGACACGATCGAATGGTAGCAACATCAGAATTGCGGCATATGGGGACATGAGACCGAAGCTTTGATAAGTGTTAGTTGGGAAACTTATGCAAATGAGGGGCTTACGACCTCACGATATAGACACAATTTAAACGACAAGATTTCAACATTCATTAATTCCTCGTTCCAGATCGAAACCAATTTCTGGGGGAATGAAAACCAAGAAAATAGATGAATTGGAGAAGAAATTGGAGGAAGAGACGAGTCAAATTAAATTCAGGATAGAGGAAAGGCTTTCCTCCATTGAAAACTGATTCAAGATCTTGAAAGAGATGATTAGTCGGCTTATTGAGATGCAAACTAATACCCCGCAGATTGTTTAATTTGTAAACCCTAACCAAAGGTTGATCAGAGAATCCTTGTATAAATCAAAAGGGAAAGATATCAGACGAGAGGAAAAAAGAGGAGGAAATCATCCACCATTAAGAACCTCCTTTCTATGACTTCAATGGAGGGTGGATTATAGATTTTCTGAGGGAGGGGGTTAGGTCAAAACATGGACATAAGGTTATGTAAGGGGTATGGAGGAGTACGAAGAAGGAATGAGAGAAGCCGAGATAAGATATGACTATGTTTGACAGAGTGAGTTTTACCGTCTATACATGGGGGAAACCCCAGAGGGAGAGGAAGCTCGAGTGGAGACGCTAGAGTTAAGAAGTTGAAGATGCCGATCTTCGAAGGGGAAGATACACATGGGTGGGTATACCTGGTGAAGGAATATTTTGCGGTGAATGGGCTAAATGTGGAGAAGTTCATAACAACAAGTAGGGCTGTCAATTTGGCTCGTTGTTCGTGAACAGCTCGTGTTCGGCTCGTTCGTTTAGCCTAACGAGCCGAACACGAACAAATTTTTAAGCTCGAAATGTAAACGAGCCGAACACGAACAACAGTTTGTTCGCTGGTGTTCGGCTCGAAATGGCGATAAAAAAAATTATATAATTTTTTATATAACAAAATACTACATATTTTATTTATATAATAATATATTATATATATTTATGTCTAAATTTAAATCATAACGTCTCATGTAGCAATGTGGTTAGTGTCTTCTTTTGTATAGATTTGATCCAGGTTCGAATCCCACCATTACATCTATTTTTCTCAATTTTAGTTTAACGAGCCAATTTCGAGCCGAACACGAGCCGAACACGAACACGAATATTTAAATCGAGCCGAACACGAACACACAGTTCACGAGCCGATTTCGAACACGAGCCGATTTCGAACACGAGCTATTTCGAACGAGCCGAACACGAGCCAAGCCTGAGCTCGCTCAAGCTCGGCTCGTTTACAGCCCTAACAACAAGGTTATGTTTGGAAGGGAAAGCATAAACATGATTTTGGTGGAGTGATGCTAGATACCCGATATGCTTGTTGGAACATTTTCGAGCAATTCGGGAAAGCGACCTACATGAGGAATTCTTTGCCTTGAGTTAGGAGAGAACTTTCATTGAATATATGGAGAGATTTTAGCTATTGTTGAGATGACTGATGGGGATTTATGAAGGAATATTGGAGGGGAATTTCATGAAAGGTCCAAGGCCTGACATGCCTGCAACACTTCATTTGTTGAGACTATGAGGATTGGGGTAAGTTATAGAATTAGCGCAGCTGGTTGAAGATAAAAATGCAATTGAAAGAGGTAATAGGAGCATCACAATTGGAGTGTCCTACCACCATGACGATATTAAAAACTCAAATAGTGGAAGTGCAGAAGAAGGCTCCCCGAGACATGAATAATGGGCCACGACTAAGGACGACATTCAAATGACTTACAATGATAGATTCAGGAGAAGCAAGCAATGGGATTTTGTTTTTGGTGTGATGAAAACCGTTGTAAAGATCAGACATTGCAGGTTTTCACAGTTTATGACAAGGAGGCGGGGGAGCTCGATCCAACAACCATTTTCTTTTATCCATCTTGAGGATAAGGTTCTTTTTGGGAGGGGATTATTATTACGCCGGTGCCTGGCTTAAGGGCAATTTAGATTTTTTTTTATTTTTTGTTAATTTAAATAGGGTTAATAAGTTTAGGGTTGGGATTATGTATGAGATCTAGTCTTGTATTATAGGATTAAGGTTTGTGAGAGATTTTCTACTTCTTGAATTATAGGAATAGGGAGAGATCGCCTATCTCTCAAATTGTAGGTGCTTAACTTTGTATTTGTTCTGTTTGTTTGATGTCCCTGAAATTGAATATTATTTGTCCCAATTTCTATGGGGAAATCTATGCTGGTCCTATCTGATTGTTTCCTATCTCTCAATGCCAATTTAGTATATTTCAACTTTTTCAATTAGTTTTGCTTTCACAAAACTTCTTGCTCGCCTGATATCATCTGTCAATCCAAGAAGTTATCTTTATACATTACTTAGAAAAAGATTTAGTATCTATTTTCCGATTATAGTTAGAGAAAGCTTTAGTATCTATTTTCCATCAAATATCGAAAAATTGACTTTAACTTTCCTAATTGTCTTCATCAATGTCATAAAGTTGTTGCCAATGGCTGTAATAAATTTCAATGGCGTACTCTTGATGACATTTATTCCGGTTATTTCTTTCACGTTGAGAAAAGATTGTTAATGGGTTCTCATTAAGGCCATGTGAATTATCCAGTTCTTTTTGACAAAATTATTTAGTTTTTTAAAGTGTTGAGATAGTTTAATTTCATTTATTTCAATGCCCATTTCATTTTGTTTTACTAGCATTTTGTTTTGGTTTTCTAAAGTAATTAAATTCGTGTTCTTCCATTGATTTGCCAGCTGAACTTAATGTTGAGCCCCTTTCGTAGTCATTTTGATATGATATCAATTTGATGTAGTTCTTAGGATCTTGGTTCAATAATAAAAACCTAATATGAGATGCCCAAAAAAAACACAAGATGGCACAATTGACAAATTCACAAGCATTAAAAATTTAAGCAAAGATCAATCTCTTTTGAGGTTAAACCAAAAAAATTATTTCATATAATCAACACGAGAATATTATAGTCACAAAAACTTGAAATTGCCCATTTCTATGATTTATAATATTTTCAGGTTAATGAAATTTAATTTAAAAAAAGAAATATCCATATATTGAGTTTGATACAATCTCATTTTGACACACCAATTGCCAAACAATCAATAAGAAACAATAGAGGACAAAAGTTACTAATTGAAAGATATAGGTCTCACACTTTACAAGGATAAGTATCTGTCAAAAGGTTTCATTAAGATATGCAAGCACTCAAAGAACTCACTTCGAATAATACACATATTCAAAGGAAAAATTGACATTTTTTTGTTCATAATCAATTTAAAAATACATTCCTTGGGTTCCATTCGTAACCTAAAAAGACCTAAATTTAATAACCTTTTCAAATTCATGATGATCTAGCCTTTTATTTCTAGTTTCAATTAAGCTCTTTTAATTCCAGCAATTACAACTTGTGTCTAACATTAATTTTAATAAAACATACAAATTTCAACTTTAAAGTTCTCGTTCCAGCAATTCTAGGAAGTCTCACACTTCTTGCTTTAATAAAATGCTACAAAAAGGAAGAAAATCAATCAACTGAGCATAAGTACAGTACCTGCCAAGGAAAAATTGTTAAAGGAAGCTGTTAGATGGGTAAATCGCAAAGTAGGAAAGCCACAAAGTGCAACGTGAAACTCTGTAGCAAGTTCCAGAGCAAATTCAGACATCACGGCATATGCCACAGTACTCAATTCGGACATTGCTCCCTTGCAGCACCAAGGAAAGAAAACATGGAAACTAGAGAGTGATAAAGCCATTTATTGAAAGGTATAGAAGATTGAAACCTGAATTGTTGCTGATGCTAATTGAATTGAATCCCTGGCACAAGTTAACCAAGCCTATTGAGGTAGTCAAAATACTTTTTGTGCTTAAGACGAATTTACACTTTTAGATTGTCTTTTGCACGTTTACTTTATTATTCTTATCGTCATAGTTGAGTGCTGTTTGTGAATCCTCTGATTAATATACTTCAACTGATTTCCTTGATTTGCAACTCCTATATTTTCGAAACAGTCTTCTTTGAATGGTATCAATTGAGTTTTTGCACCCGAAATTTGGAACTAACTCCATTTACACAAATTCTCGGTTGAAACTTTTGTAGTTTCAAGTCTTTTTGGAACATAATGATGTGTTGGTTAATCAACACACTAATTTTATATCTCGAGTTTATATATCTGTTTATCATTATGATTTAAGTTTCAGTAGTAAATTCCTAATGCATCGGCTTCTGATGCTACTAAACTATAACAGCTCAATTGTGCTTCTAAAAATTTCCTTTTTAAGTCATGAAATTCCTTTGTCTTTTAGTTAAAAAAACAATATTAATTTGTGTTAAAACTTTTTTTGGAATAATGCTAACGGATGTAATATTATGTGCTTGTGACATATGCAGGGTATCCTGTGTGCACTACAATAGGGCAAGCATCAAATCTTCATATTTCTTTGATTGGTACTTTCTGAATCCTTATGTAGCACACATTGTTTCTGGTAATCTCATATTATTTGGTATCCTAGTTTATCTTTGTTATCTTTTCTTCAGTTGATCACTTATTCTATTTCCATCATCATCTAATATTTTGATCATCAAGTTAAACAGCCAGCCTAGCCAAATGTTTGGACACTTTCCTTTAAGACATGCTAACTGAGTAGATGTGACCTGCTCAGACTGAAAATTACGGATATTTAGATGGATATGATGTGTCTAAACACCAAAATGCTTCTTGTTGGCTATCTTGAACTCAAGCCAATCATGTTCTTGCTTCTCTTGTACTTATCGTTAATTTTTAGGCTGTTTGTCCATCTGTACTGCTCAATTATCTCCGTTTTGTGCTTGAGAGTTTTTGATTTTTTGAGAAACTTGCATCTTTATAGTTGTCAAGTTGATAATAGTTTATTTATCATTTTTTAGTTATTTGTACCGTTATATATTTATTTTATTTATTTTATTACTATTGAATGCTTTTCATTTTGTTCTAATCAAGGTATTTATGTTTGTGAAAGTGATGCATGAAAAGACATGAAGTATTACTTTTTTTTTTTTAAATTTTGTGGTCACTATATTGTATTACAACAACTTTTTCTTAGAATTAAAAACGTTATAACCATTCTTTGAAAATGTTGTCATGAAGAAACCTCAAACATAAAAAAAAAAAGAAACAAAATACGTTTGATCAAAATAATTCAAAAGCTAAGAAATTATGATCTGACTATTAGGAGAAAAGCAACCCCATATTCAAATATTTAGTTAAATTTATAATTCTGAAGGCATTAGGATAGTTATTGCATCTAGCTTGGAATTTAGTAAATTTGTGTATGCGATTTTATTTATTCAATTCGTACATCTTTGCAAATTGAATCATTATATCTTTGACTTGTTGAACTTTTGATTCAATCTTGAGATTAGATTAAGTTAGAGTCATCAATAATCTCCAAATCAGACCATTCATAAGTCGCATTAAGGAGCACATTGATAACATCACAACAAGAATAGAAAATAAGGGAGCACATAGGATCAAAATAACTGAAAAGCTAGGCAATTAGGATCCAATTATGAGTAGAAAAGCAACCCCATGTTCAAATATTAGTTGAATTCATAATGCTAAAGTTATCAGGATAGTTATTGCATCTTGATTGGAATCTAGTAATTTTGGATAGGTGAATTTTTATTTTTCAATTTGTGTCTGTTTGTGAGAACACAAATTGAAAACTTATATCAATTAGAGTAGTTGAACTTTTGATTTAATCTGGAGATTAGGTTAAGTTGGAGGCATCGATCATCTCATTGAACTCATAAGTAGCATTAAGGAGCACTTTGATAACATCAAAAGTAGAATGGAAAGTAAGGGAAGCAATTGGAACCTCAAATGCTATAGTTAAAAATTATTCTACAATATGTAAAAGTTGAACAAATGTATTTATAAGGCTCTATTATGATAATAGGTTCACATTAATATTGCGTATAGTTCCATGCAATATATTGTATAAATCATATTGAATTTGCTAGATATTTCATAAAAGAGTAGCATGATGGTGGTATAATCTGTTCTTCATTCATAGCATGCGAATGATTTGTCAGTAGTTTTACTGATGCGGGAACTACCGGGAGCCCCCTCTTCTTCTTTTCCGTGACTTATGCTACAATACATGGGTATAAAGAGCCGTGGGAGCTATGTTCCGCTATTTTATCATTTGGACCGAACAGGCCCAGATCTGGGAGGACCGACCATCGCTCCCATGTTGGTTTAGTGCCTCCTTTCCATAGGGGATCAAATTCTAAGTTTCTAGGGCTTATTTATGTGACTCCTTTGTTTGGACAACCACCGACATTCGTTCTTTTCCCTTAGTGGGTTGTATCCAAGAGATTAGGTGGTGCTCTGACTGTACCTTTCTTCTGATGTGGTGATTGCCTTTCCTATCTCCTTCCGCATCTTCCCCCACGAGGCTCTTAACCATCCTCCATCGCTGCAGCCACCCCGAACAACACTTGTTTATTTTTTTCACTGCACTCTTCCAATTCCAGATGTTCTTGCTCACTGCCACCGCCTCGAAACACTGCTCTTTGTTGTCTTGCAATCCCCGGCTTCGCCCATTCGCTGCTGTCATCCAGAAAAAAAACAGACCTCTTGTTTTCTTGTTGTGCCCTGGTCGTTCGATCCTTTCCCACCCCGCCTCACGACTATGTTGCCACCCCACTTGCTGCCCTCACTGTATCAGGCTTCTGCTTAGCAGCCAACGCGATTTCAACCCCTTCTTTTGATGTCCCAACCACCTACAACCCATTTCAACCACTTAACTCTACTCCCCAACTACCAATCCGACCTCCACTACCCATGAATCAAGCTCTTTCAAGTGTGTTTGATTATAACCGTCTGTTTGCTTTCAATAATAATATTTGTTTTTTCTATTATGGTTCAAGCTAATTTCGATATCATTTGGTATCATAGCTAGTTTAACTCTTGGCTTATCCTAGAGTTTCTAAGATCTCCCATATCTCCACCTGCAAATTTTCTTTTCCACCACCCTATATTATTCCTTTATACCTGTTATACATATCCAAACTAAAATCCTAAGCATACCACGGAGGAGATAATAATCGGACGCTGATATGAAGTTTACTGTGGAGAAGATACAACGACAACTCCACCGAGTGCTACGATGATTCGATAAATTGAGAAAAGGAGACCATCCAGATGGGTCACATGTAGTCACAATGATGACTCACTCGATCGAATGAGTAGAATGAATCTCTTCCACCATACAAATTTCATCAATGAAGAACCTCAACCTTTTGGACTTAAAAACTGAGAAGTCAAAATTTTTAAATAAAAGTGGATTTGTCATATTTGAATGGACACGAATCACGACGAGGTCATTGAGTGGCTTTAGAACTTCGAATGTGTTTTTGAGTGCCAGAACTTGTCACGACTTGGGCAGAAACAATGGTCGGACAATATTAACATCTAACTATCCACATTTTGAAAACTTTCAGTACATTTAAAGGAGCCACTAATCCACAAGTTCAATAAAATCTAAATTATCATAAACAACAATATCCAAAAATAACATCTCAATCCAGTACTGAATAGTAAATAAAAAATCGACATAAACAATAAAGAAAACTATCATCAAGAGAATATCTAATAACAGTGGTTCTCCTCTGGTAAACAAAGTTTCTTCTATCAGACATATCAACCTAAAACAATTCTTTTCCTGAAAGAAAATATTTAACTTCAATTATAAGTAAAACTTAGTGAGTAATTATAATTTAATATGTATTAAAATTTTATGTTATGCTATGCTATGCATGAATGACCAACAAAAAATGTAGTTAATTTCATTAAAATTTTCAATTTATCCATTCCTGTTCCACTATAAGTATTTAACGTTTTTAATCTCTTTAATAGTCATCACAGGATTATCTTCATACCCGAATGTATTCTCAAAATGTGTCCGAAGCCACCCTTAAAATGTTTCTGAAGACACCATAAAAAATGTAACTGAAAGTACTCTCAAATTGCACCCGAAGACGCTATTTTACCATTTTTTTAACGTGCATGAGTACATTGCATCCATTGCCAGTACCATCTGGGGTAATCATGTATAATTTAAACATTTGACTTTCATTTCATTTCATTTAAATTACATTCTTTTAAGGACATTAAACATTTTTTTCTGTTTCCCCTTTTATTTATTTTCATTCTTAAGCTACAACATGCATACAAACATAAAATAATTGTCTAAAGCATTAAATGAATTCTTTATTTAATAAGCTTTAAATTTAGTACATATGAGAAAATAATTACCCACCGTGACTTTAAAGAACTATGAAAATGCTTATTCCTTCAGTTTACTTCCCCCAAGCAATATCACTTCTCTATCCACCCATAATTCAATTGTTTGATAAATTAAAATCACTTGATATAATATTAATAGCACCTTTACTTAAACTAATTTATATACTTAACTCATAAAATTTATAAATCTTTACCTTGTCTCTCTTTGAAAGCATTGATTTCAACTTTTTCTCAATCTCAATAATTTATCAAGTCGTCGATTCCTGATTCAAGTAAACTTTATTTTAACATCAAATATATATACATACCATTTGGATAATTTCTTTTAACATGAAAATTTACCTTTTTAATTGTTTAGATCGATTCTCCTAACACGTATTCTCCTCCAACTTCTCCTTCAAATATGAATTCACTATATGTAAAATCTCCTATTTCAATAAAACTTAGCATTAATTAATTAACGTCCCCTCCAACATAAATATAATTATTTATGCAACAATATTTTAACTTAAAATCACACATACCTGTATATAAAAGCTTCGGCCTTAGCCATAGCTAACACACAGCTTCGGCTTCATAGAGCCCTCCTATTTCACATGAAACTCATCTCTTCGATCAAATGCACAACTTCTCCTCTCGACAAAGCTGCACACTTAACCCTTCTCCATCGGTCTCTTCTTCCACTGCATGCGAAGATTACACTACCTTTCGATTATCATCGCGACTGACACATATTTACTCTTTCTGACTTTGATTGCGGCCTACTCAACGCCGCAAGCCCTCGACAGTGCCGCTACCCTCTTCTCCTTCGCATGACTCGATGTAGACGACACCGCACAACTCGACTCAGACAACAATGTGGTCTTTTACTCTTCCTCTTCGTCTTCTCACGACTTGACAACCCTACTTCAGTTACGATACCGCAAGATCTCCACTTCTTTCTTCTCCTTTGGTTGAGGCGTAACCCAACGGAGTGTGCGAGGCTATCTCCTTCTTCCACGACATGTGTTGATCCGACAAGCTTTGACAGTTAGGAGAGAAGAACGATTGAGGGATATCCTACCCCTCCCGACTTCACTTGACGATATACCCCAACGGTTCGATCTAACCTCCCGACTTCACTTGACGATATACCCCAACGGTTTGATCTAATAAAATTAATAATAATAATAATAATAATAATATTATTATTATTATTATTATTATTATTTTCTTATTATTACAATCTCCTCACCTTATAAAAATTCGTCATCGAAACATGAACATAAACATACCTCAAGAGAAAAGCTGATGATATCTTTCTTGCAGCTCAGAGACATTCTCCCAAGCAGCATCATTTTTTGATCCATGCTTCCATAAAGTCTTTACAAAGGGATTTCTCTACTCTGCGGCTTCTTCACAAGGGATTTCTCTACTCTGCGGCTTCTTCACCGGATAATTCATTACATTTCAGGCTTTTCAATATATGTCAGATCAGTTTGAATTTCAACTGAGTCTACTATCATCTTACTGGCTTCATCTCCAATATACTTTCTCAGTGAAGAAATGTGGAAAAACATAAGCATTCCCTGCATATGAGCTAGTAAAGCCAATCTGTAAGCCACCTTCCCGATCCTCTCCACAAATTCAAATGGATAGACATAACTAAGGCTCAATTTTCCTGCCTTGCCAAACCATTGCACACTTTTCAATAGATTGACCTTGATGAAAACAAACTCTCCAACTTCAAATTTAACAGGTTTGTGCTTGACATCATAATATTTCCTCTGTCTGTCTTACACTACCCCCGGTCTATCTCTTGATTAATTGAATCTTCTCAGTAACATAATAAACTAAATCAGCTCCAATGATTTCCTCACTTGTTTCAACCCAACATAGAGGTGTTCTACACATCCTTCCATATAAGGCTTTATATGAAGTCATCCCAATGCTAGCCTGATAACTGATATTATAGGCAAAATTTATTAAAGGTATATGTGATTCCCAACCTCCATCAAAGTCAAGAACATCTAACATTAGTCCTCCATGCTCTAAATGGTCCTCTCTGACTGATCATCTGTCTGAGGGTGAAATGCCGTGTTCTGAAAGTCAGTCGAGTACCTAAAAATTTTTGAACCTTCTTCCACAATCTGGAAGTAAACCTGCCATCTTTATCGAAGACAATAGACTTAGTCACTCCATTCAACTTCAGAATTTGATCCATGTATAATTTAGCTAGCTTTTCAACTGATCTGTGTGTCTAATAGGCAAAAAATGGGCAGATTTAGTCAGTCTATCGACAATTACCCATATAGCATTATGAATTTGATGTGATCTCAGCAAACCAATCACAAAATCCATCGCAATTTCTCCCATTTCCACTTTGGAATTGGCAAGGGCTGCAGTTGACCTCCAGGACGCTTGGCGACAAATTGTGCCCCAATTCTCTTTAATCCTGGCTATCAAAATACTTTTTTGAGATCCTAATGCATTTTATTACTCCCTAGTTGATTAATATATCTAGATAAATGTGCTTCCTCTAGAATTTCCTTCCTTAGATCATCAACATCTGGAACATGAACCCTGCTTTTATACCTCAATAGACCATAATGATTTATCTCATATCTCTTCAAATTGCTTTCCTGAATCTTCTCCAAAACTTTCTGAATATTGTTATCTCTGACTAAAGAATCTTTAATTTTGCCCTTTAGAGTTAGCTGCACTCTCAACTGATATAACTGAGTCATACTATCATCAACATAATCAATTATAGTCATCCTCAATCTCTCCGGATTTTCAATTAACTCTCCTGCTGAGTAAATAAATAATTCAAATTACCAGAGATTTTTCTACTCGGCGCATCTGCCGTCACATTTGTCTTTCTTAGATGATACTAAATATCTAAATCACAATCTTTAATAAATTCCAACCATCTCCTTTGCGTCAGGTTCAATTCTTTCCTAGTGAAGATATATTTTGAACTCTGGTGGTCAGTAAAAACTTTGTATCTAACTCCATATAGATAATTTCTCCAGATCTTGAGTGCAAATACAACTGCAGCAAGCTCAAGTCATAAATAGGCTTTTCGTGATTCTTCAATTGTTGTGATGCATATGCAATAACCCTACCATGACATAATCAAACATCCCAAACCTCTGAAAGATGCAACACTAAAAATCTTGAACCCATCAAAATTCGAAGGAATGACTAATATTGGGGCTGACATTCAACAAGTTTTCAGCTTCCGAAAAGCCTCCTTACAATGATCAGACCAATTAAACTTTACCACCTTCTGAGTCAACCTTGATAGTAGAATATAAATCTGTGAAAATGCCTCAATAAACCAGCTGTCATAACCAGCCAAACTTAGAAAACTCCTGTCCTCAGTAACATAGTAGGTCTTGGTCAATCTGCAATAACCTCCACTTTATTCTGATTCATAGATGTGCCGTTTCCATTGATAATATGCCCAAGAAAAACCACACTTTTAAGCTAAAATTCACATTTAAAAAATTTGGCGTAAAGTATATTCTCCTTCAAATCCTGTAGCACGACATGTAAATGATTTGTATAACTGACTTCATCCCTCGAATATACCAGAATATCATCTGTAAAGACGATCATAAATGTATCCAAAAACTGCCTAAAGACCTAGTTCATTAGGTCCTTGAAAACTACTAGAGCATTTGTCAATCCAAACGACATCACCACAAATTCATAGTGCCCATATCTGGTCCTGAAAGTGGTCTTTGCTATTTCTTCTTCTTTGATTCTCAACTAATGATAACCTGAACTCAGATCAATATTTGAAATTACTGAAGCCCCTTCAAATTGATCAAACAAATCATCAAACATGAGTAGTGGATATTTATTTTTAGCTGTGAGTTTATTCAATTCCCTGCAGTCAATGCACATTCTGAAACTCCCATCCTTTGCGAATAATATTGGAGCTCCCCAAGGTGAGGTGCTAGACCTGATAAACACTTTATCTAACAATACTTGCAATTGAATTTTCAGCTCCTGCAACTCCTTAACTGCCATTCTGTAAGGTGCTTTGGATATAAGCTCATAACCTGGTAAAAGATCAATGCTGAAATCAATCTCTCGCATTGGTGGTATCCTTGATAAATCTTCTAGAAACACCTCTGGATAATCACTTACCACTGGAATATCACTCGAAGACTTCACTTTCTGAGAAGTATTTGCCACCAGAGCAAGAAAACTTCGACTTTCATGATTCAACAATTTGTAAGCTTTAATGCAGGTAATTATCATGGATGTCAGTCCTCTATCTCTAGAAAATTTAACTTCTGCTTCCCCAAGTACACTTATTTTGACGGTCTTCTTATTGCAATCAATAGTGCCAAAGTTTTCAGATATCCAATCCATGATTCCAGCAAGGGCAACACAATAAGTTGGGCATTAAAACTCTTTCCGTCAATCATAAGCTCCACATCACATGATTGATCAACTTCCAGAAAAGCGTCATTTGACATTCTAACTGACAACATCACATACATCGACAAAATATTCAATCCCATCGCTGTCATTTCATAAGCTATAAAAGAATGTAATGCTCCTGAATTAAATAGTACTCACATCGGCCTATTCTAAAGATATATAATACCTATTATTAAAATCATTACATTAAACATATAGAGTTGAGTTTCTTAGATATATAAACCCTTGTTTTATGTATGGCAAGATATGAATCTTATGATGCTTAAAGTGTATTGGTTAAAATTGTTAAAGGAAATCATACATGTGATGACATCAGGGAAGTCCTGAGCTTCTTTCTGCGATAATGAACATTCTGTTGAGTTTGACCACATTTGATACTATCTCTAAAGACTTCGCTGCGCTCGGTTTACCATTGCAATACTCCTCCTTGAATCTGTTGGAACCCTTTGACCCAATTTGGGGCAATTATTCGCCATATGTCCTGGCTGGTGACACCAAAAGTAAGTATTCGATCCATACAGACACTCACCCTTGTGAGACCTTTCGCATTTTTGACATTTCTTCACTTCAAACTTAGTGTCAATATTGCTGGATCTAGTCTTTTTAGAGCTTGTATTACCTTACTAGAAGGACTGCTTCTGAGAACCTTGAGGAAACCTGGATTCTTTTGAATTTCTTCTCTTCTAAATGCCCTTCCTCCTCTGGGTGGCCTCCAAATCCAGGTCAATCCTCCTAGCTCTCTCCACCAAAAAATAGAGTAATCATTAGTTCCAAGAGGAATCAATGACTGCCTAATCACATCCCTGACCCCAGACAAAAATTAGTGGGATTTCTCATCTACATTAGGGATCAACTGAGGTGCATATCTAGAAAACATGGTGAATTCAACTTCATGTTGCATAATCGAGCAATCACTTTGTACCAACATGATAAACTTGTCCTGTATTTGCCTTCCAGCGGGCAGTGATACGAATCAGTTTTTAAAGGTGCTCACGAATTTGCCTTCCAGCGGGCAGTGAGTGATACGAATCAGTTTTTAAAGGTGCTCACGAATTCGCCCCACTGAATCATGTGACTGGATCTACCCCTAAATTTCTTCTGCAGTTGTCTACGCCACAATCTCTCTGCTTCTCCCTCTAATGCAAAAGTGGCCAATGGAACCATCTTCTTTGGATGACAAATCTGTGTTCTTCTCCACTCTCAGCAGCCAATTTTCAATATCTACCGGACCTCCTCCAAAAAAGAGATGTGGTATCATATCCTGAAATAATTTCAGGTACTTATCCATCTGACCTCCTCCATTGGAACTAGCCTGAGTCTGAGAGTTCTTAATCAACTGGGTTACTTCTGTCATCATCTCATTAAATGTCTCTACAGTCACAGTAATATGCAGGGGCGCATTAACTTCTACAATATCATCTCTTGCTTCATCCCCTTGATTTTTCATATTTTTGAAATAACATAAGAAAAATTATGATTAGACTTATCCGGTACTTATCCATATCCGATACTTATTCCATATTCAGGTACTTATCCATCTGACCTCCTCCATTGGAACTAGCCTGAGTCTGAGAGTTCTTAATCAACTGGGTTACTTCGGTCATCATCTCATTAAATGTCTCTACATTCACAGTAATATGCGGGTGTGCATTAACTTCTACAAGATCATCTCTTGTTTCATCCCCTTGATTTTCCATATTTTTGAAATAATTCAAGAAAAATTATAATTAGACACAATTTAATCTTTCATTTATATCACTTATAAATTAATTTAATCATCCTAATGACTATTTTAGATCATGATCAAACCTGAATGATCTAATACTACTTTTGTCATGATACAACCCAGTGCTTAGAATTAACTAATGCTGGAACAATGGTCGGATGGTATTAGGATCTATCCACATTTTGTAAACTTTCAATACATATAAAAGAGTCACTAATCCACAAGTGCAATACAATCTAAAACATCCATAAATGGTAACATCTTAAAATAATATCTCAATCCAGTACTGAACAGTAAATTAAAGACCGATTAAAACAATAAAAAAACTATTATCAAGAAAATATCTATCAGCACTGATCCTCTTATGGTAATTAAAGTCTCTCCTATCAGACATATCAACCTAAAACTTTCATTCTCCTGAAAAAAATATTTAACTTCAATTGTAAGTAAAACTTAGTGAGTGATATAATCTAATATGCTTTAAATTTATATGTTATGTTATGCATAAATGATCAACATACAATGCAATTAATTTCATCCTGTTACAATGTAAGTATTTACCGTTTTTACTTCTTTAATAGTCATCACTGTATTACCGTCATACCCAAAGATATCCACAAAATATGCTTGAAGCACCATGAAAATGTGTCCGAAGACACCCTAAAAAATGTACCCGGATGTATTGAAATTATACCTGAATGCGCACTTTTACCATTTCCTTTAACGTGCACGGGTACATTGCGTACTTTATCAGTACCATTTGGGGGCAATCTTGTATGCCTTAAAAATTTAATTTTCATTTCATTTAAATTACATTCTTTTAAGACATTAAATATTCTTTTTCCCTTTCTCCTTTCATTTTTTTTTTCATTCTTAAGCTACAACTTGCATACAAAACATCAACTAATTGTCTAAAACATTAAAGATATTCTTTATTTAATAAACTTTAAATTTTATACATATAAGAAAGTAATTATTACCTTGACTTATAAGACTTATGAAAATGCTTATTCCTTCACGTCACTTTCCCTAGCAATATGACTTCTCTATCGATCTATAATTCAATGGCTTGATAAATTAAACTCAAATTAATATGACCTTTAAACTAATTTATATACTTAACTCATAGAATTTATAAATCTTTACATTTTCCTTCTTTGAAAGTTTTGATTTCACCTCTTTCTCAATCCCAACAATTTATCAAGTCGTCGATTCTTGATTCAAGTAAACTTTATTTCAATATTAAATATATTAAAATAACATTTGGATAATTTTCTTTAACATGAAAATTTACCTTATAAATTGTTCGGATCGATCCTCCTAACCCGTATGCTCTTTCAACTTCTCCTTCAAATATGAATTCATTATTTGTTAAATCCCTGATTTCAATAGAACTTGGCATTAATTAATTGAACGCACCCTCACACATAAATATAATTATTTATCTAACAATATTTTAACTTAAAATCACACATACCTTTAAATAAAAGCTTCAGCCTTAGCCCTAGCTCATGCACAAGAAAAAATATTCCATACGCGCAACGTATGCAAGGCTGCATGTGGAAGCCAATAACAAAATGCCACGTGGAATGTCTCCACAATCGTAAAAATTATATTATATTGCATCTGACCCGGGAATGAGCAGCAAAATAATTATGACGGGCTACCCGAGTTCTGCCCAAGCAAAAAAAAAAAAAAAAAACACAATTTTGTCATTTTCGCTTCCCGCCAACCGAAAAAAGTCGTATTTTGTCTCCTTTAGGTTTAGGGATCGAGGATATTTTCATTTCCTTGCCTTTCTAGGGGTCCATTCGTATTTGGTGGATAGGGTTTGATGGAAGTATTTCTTGACAAAGAAATGATACTGGAATCTCATGACACTTGCGAGAGACATGACAATGAGCTGAAATCTAGAAATATTTTCGAGAATCATGACAATGAGCTGAGTTTAGCTGCGACAGAAGGGATTCGACAGGTAGATTATATTTGTTTTACTACGGATTTAGGTTTTAAGGAATATTTGTCTTGTTAATGAAGTTTGCTATGTTTTTATCTGATGTGTAACGCTAAGTTTCGGTTATTGTGGTACGTGGTGTTATTTAGGTAATATCACATTGCTATACTGGTCGTTTTTGGAGTTGTTACAATATCATTTGCTTGTAACGTTACTGCTGTGGGGATTTGGTGTTATTATGGTAATATCATCGTGTTATTAAGGTAATATTGGATCTGATGACTTAGTTTTGTTTTGGTGTATTATGTTGACGTTTAATGGTGTTATGCTTGTGTTATGCTTGTGTTATTGTGGCGTTATGCGAGTGTTTTTTCCCTGTAAGGTATCATATATGGTGGGTGGTAGTGTGATGTTATTTTGATATTATAATGGTGTTATCCTAGTGTTATTTGATCTAATGAGACGTTTTATCGGAGTTTTATATTGGCGTTCTAATTGTGTTATCAGGGCGTTATTGTGGTTTTATCACGGTGTTATCTGTGTATTATAGACTTTTAACGATGGTGCTAGTAACATATCCCGATCTAATAACTTGATTTGATTGGTCTGTTATATTGGCACCGCAATGGTGTTATATGGGTTATATTATGATATTATGATCGTGTGATTTATGTATTGTAGCATTGTATTGATTTTCTTTTATGGTGTTAATGCTGATGTTTAAATTTGCAGTCACCCGAGGCAGAGAAATTGCTTCATGCAGTTGTCCACAATGAGAATGGAGTCTATGAACAATATTATTTATATGCACACCATATTGGATTTACTATGCGAAATGATCACAATGATTTTTTGGCCGAAGAAAAAGAAGATTAAGACAAATGACTTTGTTTGTGGTAATACTGGTTTCAAAAAAGAGTTGAAGGACAATATCACGGTGAAGTTCAAAAGAGCAGACACAAGGACTGATTTTCCAGCCATGATCCGATATGTCATTGATTTAGAAGGCAAGTAGTCGGTTAAGAAATTCATAGAAAGTCACAACTATCCGTTGGCAGAGGACGGTGACAAACATCTATTGCGTTTAAGCAGAAAGATGAGTGACATCAGTGCTGATATCCTCAGATCAATGACAAACTCAGGGATTAGAACTAGCGATACATTGAGATTCCTCGTTACAAAGGTCGGAGGAGTGGAAAATCTTGATTGCACGAAAAAGATGCCTATAATTTCATACAAAGAGAGAAGCGTTCAAATTGAACTAGGAGATGTTAATTCTCTCATACAATTGTTCACTACACGACAAGCGGAGGATCTATTGTTTGTGTGAAACTTCTAAATTGATGAGTCAGTTAGTTTGTTGAATTTTTTATGGAGCGATGAGATGTCCAGGATTGATTACGACTGCTTTGGGAATGTAATAATATTTGATACAAGTTATAGACTGAATAAATACAATTTATGTTGTGTTCCGATTGTCGGTGTGAATCACCACTGACAAAATGTTTTATTTGGTGTTGATTTTTTGTTATTTGTTGTTAATTTTTTGTTAGATGAAACGATTGAATCATTCAAGTGGTTATTCAAAGCTTTTATCCGTATAATGGATAAAAAACACCCAATAACAATATTCACTGATCAGGATCAAACAATATCTAAATCCATTGAAGAGTGTCTGCCACACACCAAACATAAATTATGTCAATGACACATACAATAAATTATTTTCAAATGTCCATTGTGACGTTAGTAGCAAGAGAGTCAATGATCTTTTTTATAAATTCTTGAGCAGATGTGATTCAGAAGAGAAGTTCGAAGAAACTTGCGGTGCAATGATCGAGAAAGGAAATTTACACGAGAATGTTTGGTTGGATGAATTGTATAATACCAGACATTAGTGTGCAACCGCCTTCAATAATGAAATTTTTAGAATTGGGATCCTATCAGCGCAAAGAAGTGAGACTATCAATAAAATTTGTCATGTTGTTTTTAAGGCAACAAACACCCTCACTGAATGTTTTTTGGGTTTTGAAAATGTCATGAAATCTTGGAGAAGAAATGAGAATGATGAAAATTTTAAATGTCAACAGTCTGCAATTTCTCCTGCTGTAAAAACTAGTTTCGTGTTGTAACAGGTTGTTCTACTTTACACAAGGAAGCTATATTCAATGTTTGAAGCACAATTTCTAAATGATTTGTGTGGGTTTGCTGTGGAGTGTTTCGCTAATATTGATTCAGAATTTCATATTTGAAGTCTCGATAATAACGACATAGATAGACCCTGGATTGTTAAACTAGACATAGGTAATTCTGAAATTAATTATAGTTATAAAAAATTTAAAATGATGAACTTATTATGTGCTCACACTCTAAGGGTTCTTCAGCACAAAAAAAAAATCTCTGATAAATATATATTACGTCGGTGGTATATTAATGCTAAAATGGACATATATAACAATTATGATTATACACATCGTAAGGGGTCAGCAATGTTGCCAAATTCTGCAAGTGGACTAATATATCTCAATCATATTCATAAATTTGCATATCAGATCGACACCAGAATGCGAGGTCATGAACTTGTCGAGAAGCTTGTGTTGGAGGCATTTAATAAACTAACAATCAATGTCGAAGCCATATTGAGTGGGCGAGAACCTCAGGAAAATTCAAAAACCAAAGAAGAAGAAGACACCGAGTAAAGAGCAAAATGTGAATGATCTCACGAAGATACGCCCAAAAGGAATATCTAATGCAAGGTTAAAAGGCTACTGGGAAAAAAACAAGAGAATCAAAAAGTAAATGTTATCTATAATTTTAAGTGTTGTTTTAGTTCCTTAAATCATTACTCGCTAACATGTAATATTATATACAAGAAAGGAGAAAGATACTGGTTCAAGTCATGATAGTGTTCCGCAATGCGATATAAATATTTTTTCAATGACATATCACTTTAGTCAGGTTGAGAACTCGATGTTGCTCAAATTTTTGTTTTGCGATTTCCATTATTTTGAAGTATATGTCTTTCCTGACATTTACTCATTACTATTCTCAATGAACAAGAATTTTTTGAAACACAACACAGAGACATATACGAGCTTATTAATGGACATAGATAATAATATATAGAACGTGTTGCCATAATACGGGTTTATCATTGTATGTAGCGTATAAACTGTAACAGACTTTTTCATAACCGTTCATTACTTTTAATGTATTATTGTCGTTTATTATTTAGGAGTTATTACGGGTTTATTATTGTGTAGATCTATTGTAATATTGTTGTTTTATTACAGGTTTATTATTGTCGCAAAAAATTCCAATAAAATCAGCGGTCGTGGAACAATATATTAGAATACAACCTAAATCCGACCGTAGAAATACCGAAGTACAACCGCGGCAGATAAAACCTTGTTAAAATTTTTGCCTCTTCGTCTGGTTTGGTTGGAATCTCTGACGTCATATTCTAATAAAATCAGCGGCCGTGGAACTATATATTAGAATACAATCTAAACACAACTGTAAAAATACCGAAGTACAACCGCGACGGATAAAACCTTACTAAAATTTCTACCCCTCTGCCGGGTTTGATTGGAATCTCTAGCGGCATATTCCAATAAAACCAGCGGCCACGGAACCATATATTAGAATACAACCTAAAGACGAGCGTAAAAATACCAAAGTACAATCGCGGGGGATAAAACCTTGCTAAAATTTCTGCCTCTCCACCTGATTTGATTGGAATCTCTGGTGGCATATTCGAATCAAATCAGCGGCCGTAGAACCATATATTAGAATACAACCTAAACACGATCGTAAAAATACCAAAGCACAACCGTGACCGATAAAATCTTGCTAAAGTTTCTGTCCCTCCGCCTGGTTTGATTGGAATCTTTGACGGTATATTCCAATAAAACCAGCGGCCATGGAATTATATATTACAATACAACCTAAACACGACAATAAAAATACCGAAGTACAACCGTGGCTGATAAAATATTGCAAAAATTTACCACCCCTCTGCCTGGTTTGATTGAAATCTCTGGCGGCATATTTCAATAAAACCAGCGGTCGCGGAACCATATATTAGAATACAACTTAAACACGGTCGTAAAAATACCGAAGTGCAACCGTGACGGATAAAACCTTGCTAAAATTTCTGTCAGTCTGCCTAGTTTGATTGAAATCTTTGGCGATATATTCCAATAAAACTAACGGCCATGGAACCATATATTATAATAAAACCTAAAAGCGATCGTAAAAATACCGAAATACAACCGCGGCCGATAAAACATTGCAAAAATTTACCACCCCTCCTAGTTTGATTGGAATCTCTGGCGGCATATTCCAATGAAACCAGCGGTCGTGGAGTCATACATTACAATACAAGCTAAACTCGATATTATTTTGAAGTATTGTTTAAAGTCTTGCCTGACATTTACTAATGACTATTCTAAATGAACAGGAATTTTAATGTCTATTTTGATGTATGTAATGCTTAAACTGTATAACAATATTCCTTAACCTCTCATTACTTTTAAAGTATTAATGTCGTTTTATTCCGAAGTTATTACGGGTTTCTTATTGTCTTACTCTAGTTCTATGGTATTATTATCGTTTTACTCGGGCGTTATTACGGGTTTCTTATTGTCTTACTTTAGTTCTATGGTATTATTGTCGTTTTGTTCATGAGTTATTGTGTGTTTCTAATAAAACATCGGTCGCTGAACAATATAACCCTCTGCCTGTTTGATTGGAATCTCTGGCGACATATTCTAATAAGACTGCGGTTGTGAAACAATATATTAATATACAACTGAAATACTGCAGAGAAAAAACCACTGTACAACATCTCCCATTAAATCAAATACTTCA
The DNA here is from genome assembly GCF_001263595.1 of Phalaenopsis equestris. Lineage (NCBI taxonomy): Eukaryota > Viridiplantae > Streptophyta > Magnoliopsida > Asparagales > Orchidaceae > Phalaenopsis > Phalaenopsis equestris. Next base: position 207,587 of record NW_018164772.1, on the reverse strand, counting down.
CAAATGCGACCATAATAAAACAGAGATACAATCGACGGAATATTCTTATGAAACGTGAAACTCTAAAATAGAATACAACCTAAAAACGCCCATAAAAATACCAAAGTACAACCACAAACAATAAAGTTAAAAATAATGTTTGATTGACAATACAACCACAAACACAACAGCCAAGATTAATATACAAGATCCACATGCATAATTTACATCGGCCATGCAATTTATCTAATAAAACAAAGATAACAAATCAGTTCATTCTTATTTAAGAGAGGAGAACCACATGCAAAGTTCATATGCTACTCTGCCTGAAATCCTGACATTTCTTCCTGCTAGCGCAGCTCCTGACTCCAATCAACTGGGCTGACCTGAACTAGTTTTTCAATATACTTACAGACAAACATGTCGAAATTAATATTGTTACTTTGAGTGGGTATGCCCTTAACCATTGTCAGCCCCCATGATCCTGATTTTCTCGCACTGAAAATTAGTCTAGCATTCTCTGCAAACATTGATATCTACAAAGGTTGATGACACACTTGTTATTGCCTCGAAAAATCAGAATGAGATTGTTATATTATGTGGCATAAATTTACAACGCGTTCACAGACTGCCTTATACATTTTGTTGGGTAATGAATCATATATTCTCTATTTCTTATCTTTCAAGTTAACATCTAACAATATCCAATGTTGGTTATACAATATAGAAAACAAGATAATCTCAGCATTTTTCACCGATTCCTTTGTGATGTGGCCAAAAACCTTTCCTTGTCACCACCCTCTATTTTTCGACAAGCCTGCAAGAATTGACACACTTTTAATATTTTCATACATCCCTAAAACAGTCATAATCAATCCTGAACATCTCATCGCTCCATAAAATATTAAACAAACTACCTGACTCATCAATTTGGAAGTCTCATGCAAACATTGGATTCTCCTCTTGCCGTGTAGTGAACAATTCTATGAGAGAATTAGCATCCCTAGTTCAATTTGAACTCTTCTCTCTCTTTGTATGAAATTATATGCATCTCTCTTCATGCGATCAAAATTCTCCACTCCTCCAACCTCTGTAACGAGGAATCTGAATGCATCGCTGGTTCTAATATCTGATTTTTTCATTGATATGAGGATATCAGCACTGGTGTCACTCATCTTTCTACTGGAACGCAATATATGTTTGTCACCCTTCTCCGCCAACGGATAAGAACGCAATATATGTTTGTCACCCTTCTCCGCCAACAGATAATTGTGACTTTCTATGAATTTCTTAACCGATCAGTTGCCTTCTAAATCAACGACATATCAGATCATGACTGGAAAACCAGTCCTTTTGTCCGCTCTTTTGAACGTCACCGTAATATTGTCCTTCAACTCTTTTTTGAAACCACTCTTACCACAAACAAAATCCTTTGTCTTAATCTTCTTTGAATTCAGTCAAAAACTACTGTGGTGATTTCGCACAGTAAATCCAATTGGGTGCATATACACAATATTGGTCATAGACTTCATTTTTATTGTGGACAACTGCATGAAGCAATTTCTCTGTCTCTGGTGATTGCAAATTTAAACATCAGCATGAGCACCCCAAAAGGAAATCAATACAAGGCTACAATACATAAATCACACGATCATAATACCATAATATAACTCAGATAACACCATTGCAGTGCCAATATAATAGATCAATTAAATCGCGTTATTAGATCGGGATATGTTATTAGCACCATCGTTAAAAACCTATGATTCACAGATAACACCGTGATAAAACCATAATAACACCCTGATAACACAATTAGAACGCCAATATAAGACTCCGATAAAACGTCTCATTAGAACAAAATAACACTAGAAAAACCCCATGATAATACCAAAATAACATCAAACTACCACTCACCATGTATGATACCTTACAGGGAAAAAACACCCGCATAACACTAATACCAAAATAACATCAAACTACCACTCACCATGAATGATACCTTACAGGGAAACACATTAACACAAGCATAACATCATTAAACGTCAACATAAAACACTAAAACAAAACCAAGCCATTAAAACAAAACTAAGCCATTAGATCCAATATTACCTTAATAACACCATGATATTACGAAAATAACACAAAATCCTCACGACAGTAACGTTACAAGCAACTGATACTGTAACAAAAAAACAACCAGTATAGCATCCACGTCCGACACTAACCGAAACTTAGCGTTACACATCAGATAAAAACAGAGCAAACTTCATTAACAAGACAAATATTCCTTAAAACCTAAATCAACAGTAAAACAAATATAATCTACTTGTCGAATCCCTTCTGTCGCAGCTAAACTGAGCTCATTGTCATGATTCTCGTAAATATTGAGATTTCAGCTCATTGCCATGTCACTTGCAAGTAACATGAGATTTCAATATCATTTCCTTGTCAAGAAATACTTCCATCGAACCCCATCCACTGAATACGAATGGATCCCTAGAAAGGCAATGAAATGAGAATATCCCGAATCCCTAAACCTAGAGGAGACAAAATACGACTTTTTCTGATTGGCGGGAAGCATGGATCCCTAGAAAGACAACGAAATGAGAATATCCCGAATCTCTAAACCTAGAGGAGACAAAATACGGCTTTTTCTGATTGGCGGGAAGCGAAAATGAGAAAACTACACTTTTTTTATGCATGGCCAGGACTCAGTCCGGGTTGGACGCAATATAATATAATTTTTTACGTTTGTGGGGACATATTCTGCGTGGCATTTTGTTATTGGCTTCCACATACATTTTTGCATACATTGCACGTATGAAATAATTTTTTCATGCACAAAACTTCGGCTTTGCAGAGCCCTCTTATTTCCCTTGAAACCCATCTCTTCGATCAAAAGCACAACTTCTCCTCTCGACAAAGCTGCTCACTTCTCTTTCCTCCCTCGGCCTCTTCTTCCACTGCACGCGAATATTAGTAGGGAAACCTCTCGTTCATCCTTGCGACTGACACAAATTTCCTCTTCTCTCTTCTTCCTCGTCCTGACTTCGATCGCTGCTCTCAGTGCCACAAGCCCTCGACAGTGCTTCTACCCTCTTCTCCATCGTACAACTCGATGCAGACAACACCGCACGACTCGACGCATGCTACACTGCGGTCTTTTTCTCTTCCTCTTCATCGTCGCACAACGATACCGTAAGATCTCCACTTCTCTCCTGTGGTTGCGGCGTAACCCAACCGAGTGCGTGAGGCTCTCCTTCCTCCACGACACGTCTTGATCCGACAAGCTTTCCTTATGTCCTCGACAGAGCCGTAAGTGGTCTCTTCCCTCTTTTTCTCATGATTCTTCTCTCGCTCTCTGTGACGATTAGGAGAGAAGAATGATGAAAGGATATCCTACCCCTCCCAACTTAACTTGCGGAGAGACCATATCATCGGGGGACCACCACATTTTACAATATTGATTCAACCCAAACATCTTATAGCTAGAGTATACTCACGGGAATATCTAAGCTGACCCTGCCTAAGGAGAAACTTATTTAGAGTAGAGAACAGGTGAAGCGAACAAGTATTACTAAATTTGTTCTAGCCAGAAAGTGTTTCATGTGCCATGATTTCAGGCATATTGAAGTAGATCGCACTACTTGGGGAATGATATATTTCATTGAGCAAGTAGTTGTTGAAGAAATGGGCAAATGACATAATAGACACTGAAGAATGTGAAAACATAAAGGAGAATGCCTAGATCTGAATAGATGAGTGAGGAAAGCTTCAAGCTAAGGCCATAAGGGAGACTCCAATAAAATTCACAATGGTAGTCTAGGAGGGTCCTAAATCCAAGGAACTGACACCAAACACCCGACTACCTTGATAAGAGAAATTCAGACTTTTCAAATAGGTTCATTCCTCTATTGTTTAAGAAAGGTCCAATATGCCAGAAATGAGGCTCTTTTTTGCCACTTTTGGAAGATTATATGGAATGAGTTGGGTGTTAAAATATATTCAACACTGTACCCTCGACAAATGATTAGACATGATGGATGAGCCACAGTTTTAGAAATTGTTGTAGGAGCTTGGCGGGGAGGAAAGTTCTTCAATGTGATCCAAACTCTATTAGAAGAGAAGAAGAGGCTTCTCTTGAGTGGTTGTTGGTAAGAGTTGCTCACCTTGTCATAGAGTTCGTCCCAAAGTTGAATCCTCCTTACATAATTGTTTATTAGATACATCCAGTCTAGTACAAGGAGTGAAATCGGCAATTTACGGAACTGATGACTTGGGAGTTACTTTGGGAGAAATTATCATTATATGGAGCTACAACTCATGTTGTGGCAAAAGCAGATGGACATTTATTCTGTCAAGATGTGCTTTGGAATGACAATGCTGACAGGAGAGATTTTCCCTGAAGTTACAATAGCTCCACCACCTATGAGAACACAAAAGCTTTGACAGATAAAGTTGAAGCTCCCCCAATCTAAGGAAATTGACACAAGAGTTATCGGGACCCCTCCTCTGTGACTTATTGTACAGTGCTTGGGCTTATAGAGTCGTGGGAGCCCGGTCCCGCGATTCTATCATGTGGACCGAACCGGTCCAAACCTGGGACGGCTTACTGGCTCTCCTACGTTGGTTTGGCGCCTCCTTTCTATAGGGGGATCCAATCGTAAGTATCTTGGGCTTTTATATGTGGTTCATTTGTTTGAGGTGTTTAGTTTTTCGTGGGTTTTGTTTAGGATAGCCGCCGACGTCCGTTCTTCTCCCTTCGAGGTTGTATTCAAGCCATTGGGTGGTGTTTCGACTGTATTTCTCTTACAAGTTGGTGATTATCTTCTCTATCCACTTCCGCATCTTCCCCCATGACGCTCCCGACCATGCTCCATCCCTGCAGCCGCCCTAAACAACGCTCTTTTGCTGTTTTTCACTATAGTCTTTTCGCCCGCACTCCCCCCCCCCCCCCCAGCATCCCGCTCTTTCTCCCCGCCAACC